>NC_068428.1:47014353-47041853 GCF_023373465.1 Oncorhynchus keta
GAGAGAGAGAGAGAGAGAGAGAGAGAGAGAGAGAGAGAGAGAGAGAGAGAGAGAGAGAGAGAGAGAGAGAGAGAGAGAGAGAGAGAGAGAGAGAGAGAGAGAGAGAGAGAGAGAGAGAGAGAGAGATGTGTTTCACTGTAAACTGTGAGGGGTTGAGGTGCCTGCTTGTTCTCCCCGAGCATTGAGTGTTTTTGGAGACAGGCAGGTCCCTCAGATGGCGGAGGGACTGACGGAGGACAAGGCCATGCTCTGAGAGAGAGAGAGAGACCCGTGGGCGGGGGGGAGGCAGAGAGACTCAGCAGTCTCTGTGATGGTAGCACCTCTAGATCAGCGTTCAGCACCAGGTTCATTCATTTATTAACAAACTAAAATGCACCTTTTTTAGTTGTTATCTGAGCATTTTGGCTCTAATTGAGAACTGATGATGGCCATGATACAAATACACAGAACTAAACCAAATGGAACCAAATATATCAATGGCCTGCTACACATCAATGCATTCAGAGATTTCAGAAAGAGAGAGAGAGAGAGAGAGAGAGAGAGAGAGGGGACATTGTACAGAAAGAGAGAGAGAGAGAGAGAGAGCGTTATAACATGCTTATATGTTTTCGGGGGCCACCTCACGATGAGCTCTAGGCATGCTGGGAAAATGGCGTGAGAACCAGGGAATGAGGTGTTCACAGAATCTGCGTTTACCGCTTCTCCCTAGAGCTGTTTTGGAATCTATTATGACGTCGTCCGCCAATCAGATGATGGAGATATATATATATGACGTCATCCGCCAATCAGATGATGGAGATATATATGACGTCGTCCTCCAATCAGATGATGGAGATATATATGACGTCATCCTCCAATCAGATGATGGAGATATATATGACGTCGTCCTCCAATCAGATGATGGAGATATATATGACGTCATCCTCCAATCAGATGATGGAGATATATATGACGTCATCCTCCAATCAGATGATGGAGATATATATGACGTCATCCTCCAATCAGATGATGGAGATATATATGACGTCATCCTCCAATCAGATGATGGAGATATATATGACGTCATCCTCCAATCAGATGATGGAGATATATATGACGTCATCCTCCAATCAGATGATGGAGATACGTGGAACTATTCAACGCTGTCATGAAACACTTCGTCAAACATTTGCCTTCGCTCTTAAAACCTGGTATTTTTTTCTCCTTACACTTTATTTGTTCAGGTATTTTTCCATTTTGCTGGAGACATTTTGTTCACAAGACTAACTACAGGCAGGAAAAAGGTTAGCGTGTTGGCACTACAAATCATTCATCTGGCAAGACATTAAAATAATCAGAAGGCGTTGACAAAAGTACATAACAATCAAAGACCACATTGTCCGTCTCTGCAGAGCACATTATCCATCTCTATAGAGCACATTATCCATCTTGACAGAGCACATTATCCATCTCTATAGAGCACATTATCCATCTCTATAGAGCACATTATCCATCTCTACAGAGCACATTATCCATCTCTATAGAGCACATTATCCATCTCTATAGAGCACATTATCCATCTCTATAGAGCACATTATCCATCTCTATAGAACACATCTCTCTACAGAGCACATTATCCATCTCTATAGAGCACATTATCCGTCTCTACAGAGCACATTATCCGTCTCTACAGAGCACATTATCCATCTCTATAGAACACATTATCCATCTCTATAGAACACATTATCCATCTCTACAGAGCACATTATCCATCTCTATAGAACACATTATCCATCTCTACAGAGCACATTATCCATCTCTATAGAGCACATTATCCATCTCTACAGAGCACATTATCCATCTCTATAGAGCACATTATCCATCTCTATAGAGCACATTATCCATCTCTATAGGACACATTATCCATCTCTATAGAGCACATTATCCATCTCTATAGAGCACATTATCCATCTCTATAGAGCACATTATCCATCTCTATAGAGCACATTATCCATCTCTATAGAACACATTATCCATCTCTATAGAGCACATTATCCATCTCTATAGAGCACATTATCCATCTCTATAGAGCACATTATCCATCTCTACAGAGCACATTATCCATCTCTACAGAGCACATTATCCATCTCTACAGAGCACATTATCCATCTCTACAGAGCACATTATCCATCTCTACAGAGCACATTATCCATCTCTACAGAGCACATTATCCATCTCTACAGAGCACATTATCCATCTCTACAGAGCACATTATCCATCTCTATAGAGCACATTATCCATCTCTACAGAGCACATTATCCATCTCTACAGAGCACATTATCCATCTCTACAGAGCACATTATCCATCTCTACAGAGCACATTATCCATCTCTACAGAGCACATTATCCATCTCTACAGAGCACATTATCCATCTCTATAGAACACATTATCCATCTCTACAGAGCACATTATCCATCTCGACAGAGCACATTATCCATCTCTATAGAGCACATTATCCATCTCTACAGAGCACATTATCCATCTCTATAGAACACATTATCCATCTCTACAGAGCACATTATCCATCTCCATAGAACACATTATCCATCTCTACAGAGCACATTATCCATCTCTATAGAGCACATTATCCATCTCTACAGAGCACATTATCCATCTCTACAGAGCACATTATCCATCTCTACAGAGCACATTATCCATCTCTACAGAGCACATTATCCATCTCTACAGAGCACATTATCCATCTCTATAGAACACATTATCCATCTCTATAGAGCACATTATCCATCTCTATAGAACACATTATCCATCTCTATAGAACACATTATCCATCTCTATAGAACACATTATCCATCTCTATAGAACACATTATCCATCTCTATAGAACACATTATCCATCTCTATAGAACACATTATCCATCTCTATAGAACACATTATCCATCTCTATAGAGCACATTATCCATCTCTATAGAACACATTATCCATCTCTATAGGACACATTATCCATCTCTATAGAGCACATTATCCGTCTTTATATATAGAACACATTATCCATCTCTATAGAACACATTATCCATCTCTATAGAGCACATTATCCATCTCTATAGAGCACATTATCCATCTCTATAGAGCACATTATCCATGTCTATAGGACACATTATCCATCTCTATAGAGCACATTATCCATCTCTATAGAGCACATTATCCATGTCTATAGAACACATTATCCATCTCATGTTCTACAGTAGCTGTGTCCACCTGACATCTGTACACACCTAGCCTGTGTCCAAATGGCACCCTATTCTCTACGTAGTGCACTACTTTTGAAGAGGGCCAATAGGGCTCTGGTCTAAAGTAGTGCACTATGTAGGGAATATGGAGCCATTTTGGATGCTCCGCAACAACCCCATGATGGTATTGAGGACATTCACTACAGTATCTCTCTTCTGATTCAAAACCAACCAACCAGCGTTCCAGTTTGCTTCAAACAAAGAAGTAGGGTGAACCACCCCACCCAACCCAGGCACAACCCAGGCTTAGGTACAACCCGGGCTCAGGTACAACCCAGGCTCAGATACAGCTGATGTTCACATACCCCAGCCAACCCAGGCTCAGGTACAACCCAGTCTCAGGTACAACCCAGGCTCAGGTACAACCCAGTCTCAGGTACAACCCAGTCTCAGGTACAACCCAGGCTCAGGTACAACCCAGTCTCAGGTACAACCCAGTCTCAGGTACAACCCAGGCTCAGGTACAACCCAGTCTCAGGTACAACCCAGTCTCAGGTACAACCCAGTCTCAGGTACAACCCAGTCTCAGGTACAACCCAGGCTCAGGTACAACCCAGTCTCAGATACAGCTGATGTTCACATACCCCAGCCAACCCAGGCTCAGGTACAACCCAGTCTCAGGTACAACCCAGTCTCAGGTACAACCCAGGCTCAGGTACAACCCAGTCTCAGGTACAACCCAGGCTCAGGTACAACCCAGTCTCAGGTACAACCCAGGCTCAGGTACAACCCAGGCTCAGGTACAACCCAGTCTCAGGTACAACCCAGTCTCAGGTACAACCCAGTCTCAGGTACAACCCAGTCTCAGGTACAACCCAGTCTCAGGTACAACCCAGGCTCAGGTACAACCCAGGCTCAGATACAGCTGATGTTCACATACCCCAGCCAACCCAGGCTCAGGTACAACCCAGTCTCAGGTACAACCCAGGCTCAGGTACAACCCAGTCTCAGGTACAACCCAGTCTCAGGTACAACCCAGTCTCAGGTGCAACCCAGGCTCAGGTACAACCCAGTCTCAGGTACAACCCAGTCTCAGACACAGCTGATGTTCACATATTACCTTGTTTTTTTTTATTTCCCCTGTTGTCTGTCCTCCTCAGAAGGAGAGATTGAGTTTCACAGACAAAGTACCCAACGTCTGGTTCTGGTATGGAATCAGCTTCATCGTCACAGGAACTACAGCTGTTATTATTATTATGATTCTATACCAGTTTCACTCTTTATGTTGTTATTGGTCTATGTCAAATAGGTTGTTTGGTGTTTAGTCGTCTCGGACATGCGTCCCAAAAGGCACCCTATTCCCTATATACAGTGCACTACTTTTGACCCGGGCCTGTATAGTGTACTAGTGTCTGGGCCCTTGTAGTGCACTACATAGGGAATAGGGTGTCATTTTGGGACATACGCTTGGTTATTGTACTGGGCACAAGATACAGAAAGACAACGTCATCTGGTGTAGTAGTTGTTGTTGGTGAAGCTGGCTGCCGTGGCTGGACAGGAGCACCCGGAGGAACAACAGCTAGCCCACCGTGGCTGGACAGGAGCACCCGGAGGAACAACAGCTAGCCCACCGTGGCTGGACAGGAGCACCCGGAGGAACAACAGCTAGCCCACCGTGGCTGGACAGGAGCACCCGGAGGAACAACAGCTAGCCCACCGTGGCTGGACAGGAGCACCCGGAGGAACAACAGCTAGCCCACCGTGGCTGGACAGGAGCACCCGGAGGAACAACAGCTAGCCCACCGTGGCTGGACAGGAGCACCCGGAGGAACAACAGCTAGCCCACCGTGGCTGGACAGGAGCACCCGGAGGAACAACAGCTAGCCCACCGTGGCTGGACAGGAGCACCCGGAGGAACAACAGCTAGCCCACCGTGGCTGGACAGGAGCACCCGGAGGAACAACAGCTAGCCCACCGTGGCTGGACAGGAGCACCCGGAGGAACAACAGCTAGCCCACCGTGGCTGGACAGGAGCACCCGGAGGAACAACAGCTAGCCCACCGTGGCTGGACAGGAGCACCCGGAGGAACAACAGCTAGCCCACCGTGGCTGGACAGGAGCACCCGGAGGAACAACAGCTAGCCCACCGTTGCTGTTCTCCTCTTGTTACCCTTGATGTGGGTCGTGACTGGTCCTTCTGTAGCTCAGTTGGTAGAGCATGGCGCTTGTAACGCCAGGGTATTGGGTTCGATTCCCGGGACCACCCATACGTAGAATGTATGCACACATGACTGTAAGTCGCTTTGGATAAAAGCGTCTGCTAAATGGCATATATTATTATTATTATTATTACTTTGGGGTGGACGTATTGGGGAGTCTTAAATGTTTCCTCAGCTAGTCTCTACCTGGGTGAAAGTTTGTGACCATGTACTGTGTATTCATGATCAATGTAATACAATAATATATAATATAATAATATATAATATGAAATAATAATATATAATATATAATAGAATAGTATATAATATATAATATAATACTATACAATATAATAGTATATCATATATAATATAATCATATATAATATAATCATATAGAATAGTATAAAATATATACTATACTATAATAATATATTATAATATATAATATATATAATATCATAATACATAATATAATAATATATAATACAACAATATATAATACATAATATAATAATATAATAATGTATAATATAATAATACATAATAATATATGATATAATATAATAATATATAATAATACATAATATAATAATATATAATATAATATAATAATATATAATATAATAATATATAATATAATAATATATAATAATACATAATATAATAATATATAATATAATATAATAATATATAATATAATAATATATAATAATACATAATATAATAATATATAATAATACATAATATAATAATATATACTATACTATAATAATATATAATATACTAATATATAATATAATAATATGTAATATAATATACTATAATGATATATGCCATTTAGCAGACACTTTTATCCAAAGCGTCAAGTGTACCTACCTTTTATATGTACTGGGTGGCGCCCGTGGGAATCGAACCCACAACCCTTGGCATTGCAAGTGTCATGCTCGCAAGCCACAAGACTACGTTTGGCCTCTGAGCTAAAGCCTATTCTGAAATGTGTCATTAGAAGAGCTGCATGAGTTAAATAATGATTCAACTACCCTGGTTTAAGGTGATGACATAAGCACCATAGAATGAAGAGTAACACAGCCATGCCATCTAGCGTTGAGTGGCAACAGGCTATGATGGCATACGGAGGGAATCACAGTGTATTTATCACCTGATGTTGATGTACATGCCTACAGTATATATCCCTAATTTAGACCTGAAGACACAATGTCACATATCCCTACAGTATACATCCCTAACCTACATGCCTTTATATTAGATATATCTAAAGGTTAGAGTGTTTAAGTTTTGTTTTTACAGGGTAAGATGGATGCACCATGGAATCAATGCCTACCAGGCAGCCAACTCACACAAAACACAACTCACACAAAACACACAGCCTCACACACGTGAGAGAAAAATGTAATAAAACATTTGGCGGTATCCCAGAAGACAACAGCTTACCAGAATGCATTGCAGTATGAGGAAGGATGGAGACCCGTGAGGACATGCCGTGTTTGCGGCCCAAATGGCACCCTATTCACTATGTAGTGCACTACCCATATAGGCCCTGGTCAAAACTAGTGCACTACCCCTATAGGCCCTGGTCAAAATTAGTGCACTACCCCTATAGGTCCTGGTCAAAACTAGTGCACTACCCCTATAGGCCCTGGTCAAAACTAGTGCACTACCCCTATAGACCCTGGTCAAAATTAGTGCACTAAATAGCCCATGACTGCGCCGAGAGACCCCTGAGTCATCTGGTTCAGTGGTCATGATCCTATTGGTCCTGAAAAACCAATCCCTGGTGTGTCTTGTTTGTTGATTTACTGAGGTTTTTGTTTACTACGGTGTAAAAGCTTGACTCTTCATTCTATTATATTCAGACAACATAAAAGGAAAAAGGATCACTGACTTTCAGACAAACATAAAAGAAGAAGTTGCATACCGACAGGAAGGAGTATTATACTGAGATTACCGAGTCTGACATTTAGCTGATCCAGTCACTCAATAATCATGGCTGAATGTCTTGTTTGTTGAACTGAGCCCTTTGTTTACTACGGTGTAAGATGGTGAATGGCTTCATTCTTATATTCCTACAACATAAAAGAAGAATGGTTGTAGTCTTATAGCCCTACACACCAAGATGGTGAATGGTTTAAACTTATATTACACACCAAGATGGTGAATGGTTGTAGTCTTATCCCTACACACCAAGATGGTGAATGGCTGTAGTCTTATAGCCCTACACACCAAGATGGTGAATGGTTGTAGTCTTATAGCCCTACACACCAAGATGGTGAATGGCTGTAGTCTTATAGCCCTACACACCAAGATGGTGAATGGCTGTAGTCTTATAGCCCTACACACCAAGATGGTGAATGGTTGTAGTCTTATAGCCCTACACACCAAGATGGTGAATGGTTGTAGTCTTATAGCCCTACACACCAAGATGGTGAATGGCTGTAGTCTTATAGCCCTACACACCAAGATGGTGAATGGTTGTAGTCTTATAGCCCTACACACCAAGATGGTGAATGGTTGTAGTCTTATAGCCCTACACACCAAGATGGTGAATGGTTGTAGTCTTATAGCCCTACACACCAAGATGGTGAATGGCTGTAGTCTTATAGCCCTACACACCAAGATGGTGAATGGCTGTAGTCTTATAGCCCTACACACCAAGATGGTGAATGGTTGTAGTCTTATAGCCCTACACACCAAGATGGTGAATGGTTGTAGTCTTATAGCCCTACACACCAAGATGGTGAATGGCTGTAGTCTTATAGCCCTACACACCAAGATGGTGAATGGCTGTAGTCTTATAGCCCTACACACCAAGATGGTGAATGGCTGTAGTCTTATAGCCCTACACACCAAGATGGTGAATGGCTGTAGTCTTATAGCCCTACACACCAAGATGGTGAATGGTTGTAGTCTTATAGCCCTACACACCAAGATGGTGAATGGTTGTAGTCTTATAGCCCTACACACCAAGATGGTGAATGGCTGTAGTCTTATAGCCCTACACACCAAGATGGTGAATGGCTGTAGTCTTATAGCCCTACACACCAAGATGGTGAATGGTTGTAGTCTTATAGCCCTACACACCAAGATGGTGAATGGCTGTAGTCTTATAGCCCTACACACCAAGATGGTGAATGGTTGTAGTCTTATAGCCCTACACACCAAGATGGTGAATGGCTGTAGTCTTATAGCCCTACACACCAAGATGGTGAATGGTTGTAGTCTTATAGCCCTACACACCAAGATGGTGAATGGTTGTAGTCTTATAGCCCTACACACCAAGATGGTGAATGGCTGTAGTCTTATAGCCCTACACACCAAGATGGTGAATGGTTGTAGTCTTATAGCCCTACACACCAAGATGGTGAATGGCTGTAGTCTTATAGCCCTACACACCAAGATGGTGAATGGCTGTAGTCTTATAGCCCTACACACCAAGATGGTGAATGGTTGTAGTCTTATAGCCCTACACACCAAGATGGTGAATGGCTGTAGTCTTATAGCCCTACACACCAAGATGGTGAATGGTTGTAGTCTTATAGCCCTACACACCAAGATGGTGAATGGCTGTAGTCTTATAGCCCTACACACCAAGATGGTGAATGGCTGTAGTCTTATAGCCCTACACACCAAGATGGTGAATGGCTGTAGTCTTATAGCCCTACACACCAAGATGGTGAATGGTTGTAGTCTTATAGCCCTACACACCAAGATGGTGAATGGCTGTAGTCTTATAGCCCTACACACCAAGATGGTGAATGGCTGTAGTCTTATAGCCCTACACACCAAGATGGTGAATGGCTGTAGTCTTATAGCCCTACACACCAAGATGGTGAATGGCTGTAGTCTTATAGCCCTACACACAGATATTTCAGCACCTCATTGCATCATTGCATGTCCTCACTTCAGTATCTCCAGTCATTCAGCCCTGCCCCCTCTGGTTAGTAACCAGGAAGTGAAGGTTGGCATGGCAACCCCTCTGTTCAGCATCCAGGAACAGAAAGTGAAGGTTGTCATGGGAACGGCACCATAGGAGGGGTGAAAGGGCAGAGCAGCAACCAGGGGTGGAGCCAAACCGTTGGCAAGACAACAGGGCTGTGTGAACGGGCTGGGTGAGAAACACACACACACACACACAGACAAACAACAAAAACCCACACACACACACACACGCACACACACATACACACATCCTTCCCTGTCACACGCTGTCCTCATATTCTTTTCCACCCCTGGCAAGACCCTCTCACCCCATCAGTCTCCTTCTCTCTCCACCCTGCTTGACCTCTAAACCTCAGCAGGTCACAGAGGGGTCAGAGTCAGAGAGAGGCTAGGTAGGTACCCCCCCCCATGACTAAGTCAGTACAGTACTAATGCTTACTTAACACTATTATCATGCCACACTGACACACAATGTCAAAACATACGTTATACCTAGACAACTGGTCATGTAAATGAACTAACTGGCAAACTAAATGCATTCATTCACCTTTTCCCATTTTTTTGTGCAGTAGCCTTCTCTGGAAATGAGTGTCAAGCTCCTATAGACCATTGACTCAGGAGTAGCTAGCTCCTATAGACCACAGACTCAGGAGTAGCTAGCTCCTATAGACCACAGACTCAGGAGTAGCTAGCTCCTATAGACCACAGACTCAGGAGTAGCTAGCTTCTATAGACCATAGACTCAGGAGTAGCTAGCTCCTATAGACCACAGACTCAGGAGTAGCTAGCTCCTATAGACCATAGACTCAGGAGTAGCTAGCTCCTATAGACCATTGACTCAGGAGTAGCTAGCTCCTATAGACCACAGACTCAGGAGTAGCTAGCTCCTATAGACCACAGACTCAGGAGTAGCTAGCTCCTATAGACCACAGACTCAGGAGTAGCTAGCTCCTATAGACCACAGACTCAGGAGTAGCTAGCTCCTATAGACCATAGACTCAGGAGTAGCTAGCTCCTATAGACCACAGACTCAGGAGTAGCTAGCTCCTATAGACCATTGACTCAGGAGTAGCTAGCTCCTATAGACCACAGACTCAGGAGTAGCTAGCTCCTATAGACCACAGACTCAGGAGTAGCTAGCTCCTATAGACCATAGGCTCAGGAGTAGCTAGCTCCTATAGACCATTGACTCAGGAGTAGCTAGCTCCTATAGACCACAGACTCAGGAGTAGCTAGCTCCTATAGACCACAGACTCAGGAGTAGCTAGCTCCTATAGACCATAGGCTCAGGAGTAGCTAGCTCCTATAGACCATAGACTCAGGAGTAGCTAGCTCCTATAGACCATGGACACAGGAGTAGCTAGCTCCTATAGACCACAGACTCAGGAGTAGCTAGCTCCTATAGACCATAGACTCAGGAGTAGCTAGCTCCTATAGACCACAGACTCAGAAGTAGCTAGCTCCTATAGACCATAGACTCAGGAGTAGCTAGCTCCTATAGACCACAGACTCAGAAGTAGCTAGCTCCTATAGACCATAGACTCAGGAGTAGCTAGCTCCTATAAACTCAGGAGTAGCTAGCCCCTATAAACTCAGGAGTAGCTAGCCCCTATAAACTCAGGAGAAGCTGGCCCCTATAGACTCAGGAGTAGCTAGCTCCAGTAGACTCAGGAGTAGCTAGCCCCTATAGACTCAGGAGTAGCCAGCCCCTATAGATTCAGGGGTAGTCAGCCCCTATAGATTCAGGAGTAGCCAGCCCCTATAGATTCAGGATTAGCCAGCCCCTGGAGACTCAGGAGTAGCTGGCCCCTATAGACTCAGGAGTAGCCAGCCCCTATAGACTCAGGAGTATCTGGCCCCTATAGACCATAGATTCAGGAGTAGCTAGATCCTATAAACTCAGGAGTAGCTGGCCCCTATAGACTCAGGAGTAGCCGGCCCCTATAGACTCAGGAGTAGCTGGCCCCTGGAGACTCAGGAGTAGCTGGCCCCTGGAGACTCAGGAGTAGCTAGCCCCTGGAGACTCAGGAGTAGCCGGCCCCTATAGACTCAGGAGTAGCTGGCCCCTGGAGACTCAGGAGTAGCTGGCCCCTGGAGCCTCAGGAGTAGCTAGCCCCTGGAGACTCAGGAGTAGCCAGCCCCTGGAGACTCAGGAGTATCTAGCCCCTTTAGACTCAGGAGTAGCTGGCCGCTCTAGATTCAGGAGTAGCTAGCCCCTCTAGACTCAGGAGTAGCCGGCCCCTATAGACTCAGGAGTAGCTGGCCCCTGGAGACTCAGGAGTAGCTGGCCCCTGGAGCCTCAGGAGTAGCTAGCCCCTGGAGCCTCAGGAGTAGCCAGCCCCTGGAGACTCAGGAGTATCTAGCCCCTTTAGACTCAGGAGTAGCTGGCCGCTCTAGACTCAGGAGTAGCTAGCCCCTCTAGACTCAGGAGTAGCCGGCCCCTATAAACTCAGGAGTAGCTAGCCCCTCTAGACTCAGGAGTAGCCAGCCCCTATAAACTCAGGAGTAGCTAGCCCCTCTAGACTCAGGAGTAGCCGGCCCCTATAAACTCAGGAGTAGCTAGCCCCTCTAGACTCAGGAGTAGCCAGCCCCTATAAACTCAGGAGTAGCTAGCCCCTCTAGACTCAGGAGTAGCCAGCCCCTATAAACTCAGGAGTAGTTAGCCCCTGTAGACTCAGGAGGGAACATGGCACACCTGTATGTATTGTATTGACTAGTCCTAGAGGTCAAGGAGCTAGGAGCTAGGAGCTAGGAGCTAGGGGAGACAGTACTATATGACATGTGATTTGGCTTTGTTTTGAACTGCTCTAGCAGTAGCCTGCACCGTTGACCTGTACTCCCTCGGCAGTATACCGTATACCGTTTAACACTCACTGCAAAGACGAATATACCGTTTAACACTCACTGCAATGACGAGTATACCGTTTAACACTCACTGCAATGACGAGTATACCGTTTAACACTCACTGCAATGACGAGTATACCGTTTAACACTCACTGCAACGTGTCGAGTATACCGTTTAACACTCACTGCAACGTGTCGAGTATACCGTTTAACACTCACTGCAATGACGAGTATACCGTTTAACACTCACTGCAATGACTAGTATACCGTTTAACACTCACTGCAACGTGTCGAGTATACCGTTTAACACTCACTGCAACGTGTCGAGTATACCGTTTAACACTCACTGCAACGTGTCGAGTATACCGTTTAACACTCACTGCAATGACTAGTATACCGTTTAACACTCACTGCAACGTGTCGAGTATACCGTTTAACACTCACTGCAACGACGAGTATACCGTTTAACACTCACTGCAACGTGTCGAGTATACCGTTTAACACTCACTGCAACGTGTCGAGTATACCGTTTAACACTCACTGCCACGTGTTGAGTAAAAAATAAATCACAAATAAAATATGGAGCATTCAGACAAAGTATCATCATTATCAGCAACGTTTTAACGAGTACAAACAGAAAAGGACCACAACAACAAGAGTGGTAAGTGTAACAACATGATAGAAATATGAACACATGCTTGACAACGTTTCTGTTTTCGGAAAACCTTCCCGACACGCATTTGCGCACCAATGAGCTTATTGTTCAACCTCGTACCTCCATGGTAAAACAAAAGGTGAGGTAGAAGAGAATGAAAGAGTGTGGAGGAGAAAGAGGGAGGGTGTGGTAGAGTACAGAACACTGATAGTATCTCTCCAGCAGCAGGGAATGCTGGAGGAATAGTGGAACAGCAGGGAATGCTGGAGGAATAGTGGAACAGCAGGGAATGCTGGAGGAATAGTGGAACAGCAGGGAATGCTGGAGGAATAGTGGAACAGCAGGGAATGCTGGAGGAATAGCGGAACAGCAGGGAATGCTGGAGGAATAGTGGAACAGCAGGGAATGCTGGAGGAATAGTGGAACTGCAGGGAATGCTGGAGGAATAGCAGAACAGCAGGGAATGCTGGAGGAATAGTGGAACAGCAGGGAATGCTGGAGGAATAGTGGGAACAGCAGGGAATGCTGGAGGAATAGTGGAACAGCAGGGAATGCTGGAGGAATAGTGGAACAGCAGGGAATGCTGGAGGAATAGTGGAACAGCAGGGAATGCTGGAGGAATAGCGGAACAGCAGGGAATGCTGGAGGAATAGTGGAACAGCAGGGAATGCTGGAGGAATAGCGGAACAGCAGGGAATGCTGGAGGAATAGTGGAACAGCAGGGAATGCTGGAGGAATAGCGGAACAGCAGGGAATGCTGGAGGAATAGTGGAACAGCAGGGAATGCTGGAGGAATAGTGGAACAGCAGGGAATGCTGGAGGAATAGTGGAACAGCAGGGAATGCTGGAGGAATAGTGGAACAGCAGGGAATGCTGGAGGAATAGCGGAACAGCAGGGAATGCTGGAGGAATAGTGGAACAGCAGGGAATGCTGGAGGAATAGCGGAACAGCAGGGAATGCTGGAGGAATAGTGGAACAGCAGGGAATGCTGGAGGAATAGTGGAACAGCAGGGAATGCTGGAGGAATAGTGGAACAGCAGGGAATGCTGGAGGAATAGCGGAACAGCAGGGAATGCTGGAGGAATAGTGGAACAGCAGGGAATGCTGGAGGAATAGTGGAACAGCAGGGAATGCTGGAGGAATAGCGGAACAGCAGGGAATGCTGGAGGAATAGCGGAACAGCAGGGAATGCTGGAGGAATAGTGGAACAGCAGGGAATGCTGGAGGAATAGTGGAACAGCAGGGAATGCTGGAGGAATAGGAATAGCGGAACAGCAGGGAATGCTGGAGAAATAGTGAATGCTGGAGGAATAGCGGAACAGCAGGGAATGCTGGAGGAATAGTGGAACAGCAGGGAATGCTGGAGGAATAGCGGAACAGCAGGGAATGCTGGAGGAATAGTGGAACAGCAGGGAATGCTGGAGGAATAGCGGAACAGCAGGGAATGCTGGAGGAATAGTGGAACAGCAGGGAATGCCTGCTGTCTCCCCCGTGACATCCATTATTATTTCATGTATTTTTCACATTTGACTTTATTCCTTTTCAGAATTTAGTTGTTTGTTTAAAAATAAAAAAATAAAACGAAAGCAAAGTTCTTTGGAATGTCATAACTCTGGGTTTTCTGGAAAGAAAGACACATTTCACCCGGTTGTGCTGTAAGAACACCTCTAAACGTTGTCTTCTGTGCTTCATAGCCTATGATTAGTGTCAAAACGAAATGCTTGTCTCATCTGGATCCAACTGAATTCACTGCCAGACAGGCATGTACCATAGATTAGGATTTCCCAACTCCGGTCCCCCAGTATCCCCCAAAACAGGACACGTTTGTAATGTAACCCCCCTCAAAAAAATAAAAAATAAAACATGATTCAACTTGTCAAGAGCTTGAAGATTAGAAGAAGAATCACTTGTGCTTGTCCGGGGGCCACATCCAACATGTGTTCAGTCGGTGGTGCCAGAGGACTGGAGCTGAGAAACGCTGCCATAGCTAGGCCACATCTAGCACGCTGTGACCGACTGCTACCAGCGGAGGCCCCTGTTTGTCATCGGTATCGGTGGAACTTCAAGGTCAGTTTAACCTTTTCGTCCGTCAAACAATGGAAGTGAGGGGCGAAGATAGAGCTGGTCCTAGACCTGTGCTTAGGGATAACCCGCTGCGGGAAGAATGGCATGATTACTCCACATTGTCCAAGGCTGGGGAGGCGATGGTCAACGTTCATAGTAGCATGTTGTGCAGACATTTAAAAAAATTAAAAAAATATAAAAAAAAGTCAAATTGTACCTGTGTGTTCCTTTTGTAATCTGACACCTGTCACCTGACAGCTTCTCAACTGCTTCTTTATTTGGTCTGATAGTCTGTCATCTATGTTCTTCCCTTAGAAGAGTTCCATTATGTAAAGATATGGCAGTTAGCTTAGTGTCGTGGTGCAGCTTCAACCCTCCTCCATCATTCCCATCAGGCATTGCACCGGGTCACATGACAGGAACAACATGTCCCCCGCCCCCACCCCACCCCACCCCACCACACAGGTAATATCATCATCATCAACACAGTATATGAAAACACTTGGTGGTTATAGAGTCATACACGCTCAGACAGACACACAGACAGATAACGTGGTTGATAACCAAGGACTTAAGAAATCAGATAGATCTTTTTCTCTGCATGTTTTGTTTTTCCAAAATAAAGTATGATTGTATTGTATTGTATTGTATTGTATTGTATTGTATTGTATAGTAGTCTTGACAGTTTCTTGGTAGAGTTCACAACACACACGCGCACACACGCACACACACACACACACACACACACACACACACACACACACACACACACACACACACACACACACACACACACACACACACACACACACACACACACACACACACACACACACACACACACACACACACACACACACACACACACACACAGGGGACTGGGACTGAGGGAAGGTAAAGAGTAAGAGCACCAAATGAAGACGTGGGGAGAAGATCCAATGAAAGAAAGAACAGAACTAGAGAGAGAGACAGAGAGAGAGAGAGACAGAGAGAGAGACAGAGAGAGAGAGAGAGACACAGAGAGAGAGAGAGAGAGAGAGAGAGAGAGAGAGAGACAGAGAGACAGAGAGAGAGAGACAGAGAGAGAGACAGAGAGAGAGAGACAGAGAGAGAGACAGAGAGAGAGAGTAGGAAGGAAGGAAGGAGAGTTTTCCTTCAGAGAGAGGACTCGTACTGCAGTAACTCATAGAGAAGAGGTCCATCCCTATACCTGATGCCCACCGCGTTGGGGCTGATGTACTGCAGTACGTTTATGGTCCTGCGCAGTCGCCGGTCCACAAAGTGTGCGTCCCAGGCCGGGTAGCGCTTTCTGGGCATGTCTATCTTTATGAGGGGCCCCTCTGGTCGGATGGGTCTCCCGGCCTCGTCCACCGGCTCCGTGGACCTCACCTGGAACACAGGCAGACAGGTGTCCGTGGCCGCTTCATAGTCTCCTTCATAGTCCCCTGCCATGGCCCGTGTCGGGGTGGCCTGGGAGCCTCTGGGACCCGGGGTGGGGGCCATGGGTTCGGCCTCAGGGGGCAGGGGGAGCCCCCACAGCAGTTCAGCGCAGCAGGACGAGGCCAGGACCCGGAGCCCTGGGCCCATGGGGTGCAGCACCCCGTAATACAGCACCATGCAGGCCACGCCCGAGGCGTAGCACAGGAAGACGCTGCAGAGGGCGGAGCCGGCGTAGGCGTCGGTGGTGGCGGGGTCGCGGTAGGCGTACCAGAGCGCGGTGAGCACGGCGTTCTCCAGTAGCACCACGGTGTAGTAGGTGACCATACGGTAGCGCGTCCGACCCTCTCTCACGTTGAACCAGCAGAACACATAGACCACGCCCACAACCATGTTAAACAGGACTTCCTCCCACTTGGACATGCAGAAGTCGGTGCCACCGTGGATTACCCAGAAGGCCATGGCGCACCAGTGCAGCACCACGAAGATGCCGAAGTAGAGATGGAACACGGAGGCGAACAGGGCGAAGGAGAGGACCCGGGAAGAGATGGTGAAGAGACGCCAGAACAGGTGTACCAGGGCCCCACGGTAGCTCAGACTCTTCTTGTCGTCACGGGAGTCACGCAGGAGCTTGTGATAGGAGGCCAGCACCCAGGACAGAGACAGCAGAGAGGCAAGCACAGACATACCTGGGGGAGAGGAGAGGGAGAGAGAGAGAGAGAGATAAGGGGAGTGAGAAAGAGAGAGACATAAAGGGGAGTGAGAGAGAGAGGAAAGAAGAGTGAGAAAGAGTGGGAGAGAGAGGGGGAGAGAGAGAGAGTACAGGGGAACAGAGAGAATGTGTGGGAGAGAGCGAGAGAGTGGCAGAGCAGAAAAAAGTAATGAACAGAGAGAACAATTAAGAGAGAGAGAGAGAGAGAGGGGGGGGGTAGAGAGAAGACAAGGTGATCATTTCTGTCTGAGTGAAATGAAGAATCAGTGTCTGCAGGACAGTCAAACTGTTTGATGATAAACTGGTGATAAATCATTTATGTAGAAAAAAACGCTGATTTATTCCTAGCCTTGACTCAAAGAATAATCTAATTAAACACATAATGCCATTTTAGCTAAATATTCTAATAAACTATTTAATGAAATATTGAACTAGCAAAACGTACATTTGAATATGCATATTCATTGCAGTGAACGAGTGAATCAAATTGTTACGCTCTAAAATAGTGTGATATTCAGAAACATTATTGATGGTTAAATCACACTACTTGTGCGGTTTCTATATTAGATTATTATTATTATTATTTCTTGTTTACTACACCAGTCCATTTTGATCGAGACATCAGCATAGCAGTCGATGCCCTGCTATCACCTGCAATATGAGAATTGGTCTGTCATTACCAGCTCCACAATAAATACACCGCTGTGATATAGTATATACTTCAACAATCAGAAAACTCAACGTTTGTTATTTGTTGTGACTGTAAGTCGCTTTGGATAAAAGCGTCTGCTAAATGGCATATATTATTATTATTATTATTATTATTATTATTATAATATTCCCCATATTAGTTTTCACACACGAAACAGTTTGAATCAAAATGGCACTTAATATCAAATTTCCAATGCATGTTTTGTGTCGAAATCGGAGAATGGGATATTCAGGAGTATCTTTTATACCTACAAGAAAGAATGAATGTTGAAAGTTTACTCACAAATATCAATAATAATTATTATATTTAACCCAACACAGAGCCCTGTGGAACCCCTATTCTTCTTACATTGCAGGGTCTCGGCCCGGTTTCTCTGGATCATGATACAGAGCTGCAGGACCAGCTGAGGAGCTGACTCCAGGAAGGTCTCCAGCAGACGCAGCATGTTGACGTCAGCGTACTCATACATCATGGCCCAGTAGAACCTCCTCTGGTTCTCCTTCCGACGATGACTCTGGA
Organism: Oncorhynchus keta; assembly: GCF_023373465.1. Classification (NCBI taxonomy): domain Eukaryota; kingdom Metazoa; phylum Chordata; class Actinopteri; order Salmoniformes; family Salmonidae; genus Oncorhynchus; species Oncorhynchus keta. The sequence continues at coordinate 47,032,686 of NC_068428.1, forward strand.
TGCCCAGGTACATGGTACGGATGTACCTGACAGAGGAGACATGGAGAGAAAGAGAGAGAAAGATATTTAACCCAACACAGAGCCCTGTGGAACCCCTATTCTTCTTACAATGCAGGGTCTCGGCCCGGTTCCTCTGGATCATGGGACCTGGAGAGAAAGAGAGAGAAAGGAAAGAAGGAAGGAAGGAAGGAAGGAAGGAAGGAAGGAAGGAAGGAAGGAAGGAAGGAAGGAAGGAAGGAAGGAAGGGTAGAAGAGGGGAGATTAAGTCTAGTTCAGAGGTTTTCAAACTGGGGTTTTTTATTAACATTTTGGGGGGAGATATTTTGTGGAATTTTTTTAATATCGCTAGCTGACACAGAATACCATCGTGGATACCGTTATTGTGTCCAGTATGAAGGAACTTATAGCTAGTTTCACGAGCCAATGCTAACTAGCATCAGCACAATGACTAGAAGTCAACAGGAACAGTTTTTATTTTTTTATTTTTTTATTTCACCTTTATTTAACCAGGTAGGCTAGTTGAGAGCAAGTTCTCATTTGCAACTGCGACCTGGCCAAGATAAAGCATAGCAGTGTGAACAGACAACACAGAGTTACACATGGAGTAAACAATTAACTAGTCAATAACACAGTAGAAAAAAATGGGCAATCTATATACAATGTGTGCAAAAGGCATGAGGAGGTAGGCGAATAATACAATTTTGCAGATTAACACTGGAGTGATAAATGATCAGATGGGCATGTACAGGTAGAGATATTGGTGATATTGGTGTGCAAAAGAGCAGAAAAGTAAATAAATAAAAACAGTATAAAAACAGTATGGGAATGAGGCAGGTGAATAAGGGTGAGCTATTTACCTATAGACTATGTACAGCTGCAGCGATCGGTTAGCTGCTCGGATAGCTGATGTTTGAAGTTGGTGAGGGAGATAAAGTCTCCAACTTCAGCGATTTTTGCAATTCGTTCCAGTCACAGGCAGCAGAGTACTGGAACGAAAGGCGGCAAATGAGGTGTTGGCTTTAGGGATGATCAGTGAGATACACCTGCTGGAGCGCGTGCTACGGATGGGTGTTGCCATCGTGACCAGTGAACTGAGATAAGGCGGAGCTTTACCTAGCATGGACTTGTAAATGACCTGGAGCCAGTGGGTCTGGCGACGAATATGTAGTGAGGGCCAGCCGACTAGAGCATACAAGTCGCAGTGGTGGGTGGTATAAGGTGCTTTAGTGACAAAACGGATGGCACTGTGATAGACTGCATCCAGTTTGCTGAGTAGAGTGTTGGAAGCCATTTTGTAGATGACATCGCCGAAGTCGAGGATCGGTAGGATAGTCAGTTTTACTAGGTAAGCTTGGCAGCGTGAGTGAAGGAGGCTTTGTTGCGGAATAGAAAGCCGACTCTGGATTTGATTTTTGATTGGAGATGTTTGATGTGAGTCTGGAAGGAGAGTTTGCAGTCTAGCCAGACACCTAGGTACTTATAGATGTCCACATATTCAAGGTTGGAACCATCCAGGGTGGTGATGCTAGTCGGGCATGCAGGTGCAGGCAGCGATCGGTTGAAAAGCATGCATTTGGTTTTACTCGCGTTTAAGAGCAGTTGGAGGCCACGGAAGGAGTGCTGTATGGCATTGAAGCTCGTTTGGAGGTTTGATAGCACAGTGTCCAATGACGGGCCGAAAGTATATAGAATGGTGTCGTCTGCGTAGAGGTGGATCAGGGAATCGCCCGCAGCAAGAGCAACATCATTGATATATACAGAGAAAAGAGTCGGCCCGAGAATTGAACCCTGTGGCACCCCCATAGAGACTGCCAGAGGACCGGACAGCATGCCCTCTGATTTGACACACTGAACTCTGTCTGCAAAGTAATTGGTGAACCAGGCAAGGCAGTCATCCGAAAAACCGAGGCTGTTGAGTCTGCCGATAAGAATTTGGTGATTGACAGAGTCGAAAGCCTTGGCGAGGTCGATGAAGACGGCTGCACAGTACTGTCTTTTATCGATGGCGGTTATGATATCATTTAGTACCTTGAGTGTGGCTGAGGTGCACCCGTGACCGGCTCGGAAACCAGATTGCACAGCGGAGAAGGTACGGTGGGATTCGAGATGGTCAGTGACCTGTTTGTTGACTTGGCTTTCGAAGACCTTAGATAGGCAGGGCAGGATGGATATAGGTCTATAGCAGTTTGGGTCCAGGGTGTCTCCTCCTTTGAAGAGGGGGATGACTGCGGCAGCTTTCAATCCTTGGGGATCTCAGACGATATGAAAGAGAGGTTGAACAGGCTGGTGATAGGGGTTGCGACAATGGCGGCAGATAGTTTCAGAAATAGCGGGTCCAGATTGTCAAGCCCAGCTGATTTGTACGGGTCCAGGTTTTGCAGCTCTTTCAGAACATCTGCTATCTGGATTTGGGTAAAGGAGAACCTGGAGAGGCTTGGGTGAGGAACTACGGGGCGGAGCTGTTGGCCGAGGTTGGAGTAGCCAGGCGGAAGGCATGGCCAGCCGTTGAGAAGTGCTTATTGAAGTTTTCGATAATCATGGATTTATCGGTGGAGACCGTGTTTCCTAGCCTCAGTGCAGTGGGCAGCTGAGAGGAGGTGCTCTTGTTCTCCATGGACTTCACAGTGTCCCAGAACTTTTGGAGTTGGAGCTACAGGATGCAAACTTTTGCCTGAAGAAGCTGGCCTTAGCTTTCCTGACTGACTGCGTGTATTGGTTCCTGACTTCCCTGAACAGTTGCATATCACGGGGGCTATTCGATGCTATTGCAGTCCGCCACAGGATGTTTTTGTGCTGGTCGAGGGCAGTCAGGTCTGGGGTGAACCAAGGGCTGTATCTGTTCTTGGTTCTGCATTTTTGAACGGAGCATGCTTATCCAAAATGGTGAGGAAGTTACTTTTAAAGAATGACCAGGCATCCTCAACTGACGGGATGAGGTCAATGTCCTTCCAGGATACACGGGCCAGGTCGATTAGAAAGGCCTGCTCACAGAAGTGTTTTAGGGAGCGTTTGACAGTGATGAGGGTGGTCGTTTGACTGCGGCTCCGTGGCGGATACAGGCGATGAGGCAGTGATCGCTGAGATCCTGGTTGAAGACAGCGGAGGTATATTTGGAGGGCCAGTTGGTCAGGATGACGTCTATGAGGGTGCCCTTGTTTACAGAGTTAGGGTTGTACCTGGTGGGTTCCTTGATGATTTGCGTGAGATTGAGGGCATCTAGCTTAGATTGTAGGACTGCCGGGGTGTTAAGCATATCCCAGTTTAGGTCACCTAACAGGACAAACTCTGAAGCTAGATGGGGGCGATCAATTCACAAATGGTGTCCAGGGCACAGCTGGGAGCTGACGGGGGTCGGTAGCAGGCGGCAACAGTGAGAGACTTGTTTCTGGAGAGAGTAATTTTCAAAATTAGTAGTTCAAACTGTTTGGGTATGGACCTGGAAAGTATGACATTACTTTGCAGGCTATCTCTGCAGTAGACTGCGACTCCGCCCCCTTTGGCAGTTCTATCTTGACGGAAGATGTTATAGTTGGGTATGGAAATCTCTGAATTTTTGGTGGCCTTCCTGAGCCAGGATTCAGACACGGCAAGGACATCAGGGTTAGCAGAGTGTGCTAAAGCAGTGAGTAAAACAAACTTAGGGAGGAGGCTTCTGATGTTGACATGCATAAAACCAAGACTTTTCGATCACAGAAGTCAACAAATGAGGGTACCTGGGGACATGCAGGGCCTGGGTTTACCTCCACATCACCCGCGGAACAGAGAAGGAGTAGTATGAGGGTGCGGCTAAAGGCTATCAAAACTGGTCGCCTAGAGCGTTGGGGGCAGAGGATAAGAGGAGCAGGTTTCTGGGCATGGTAGAATATATTCAGGGCATAATGCGCAGACAGGGGTATGGTGGGGTGCGGGTACAGCGGAGGTAAGCCCAGGCACTGGGTGATGATGAGAGAGGTTGTATCTCTGGACATGCTGGTTGTAATGGGTGAGGTCACCGCATGTGTGGGGGTGGGACAAAGGAGGTAACAGGGGTATGCAGAGTGGATCTAGGGGCTCCATTGTGAACTAAAACAATGATAACTAACCTGAACAACAGTATACAAGGCATATTGACATTTGGGAGAGACATACAGCGAGGTATACAGTAATCACAGGTGTTGAATTGGGAAAGCTAGCTAAAAACAGTAGGCGAGGCTAATCAGCTAGCACAACAAACAGCAGGTAAAATGGCGTTGACTAGGCAACTGGGTCGACAGATAAAACAAACAAGCAGAATGGAGTACCGTGATTAATGGACAGTCCAGCGTGCGTCAGCTATGTAGCCAAGAGATCAGTGTCCAGGGGGCAGCGGTGGATGGGCAGGGAAGCTGGGCTGGCGAGTGTTATCCAGGTTTTAAAAAAAAAACTAACAATGACTAAATAGCTTGTAGCTAGTTAGCTGGTTAGCGTCTGGAGGTTCTTGAGTGTGTCATAAAAATAAAATAAAAATTAAAGGTGATAGCGATTCCGTATCACAGTGGGTGAGGCAGGTTTCCGGAAGGTATAAACAAAATAAAAATCAAAGAGAGATAGAAAGTAAATGGGTTCAGAGTGTTTAGAACGCAGTGAGCCAGATGGTTAGCAGGCCTGTGCTAACAAGCTAACAGTTCGTAGGCCGGGCTAGACAAGCTAACCGTTAGCAGGCCGAATTAGCAAGCAGGGAGATAGCGAGGGCTAGAGAGCTAACCTTTGGGGGACGTCGCGATGGGGTGAGTCTGTTTATTCCTCTTCTTGCGGTGACATCGACAGACCGGTCGTGGGCCCGGGTAATTGTAGCCCAGGATTATGCTACAGGAGCTCTAATGCGCTGGGTGAGCTGGAGACACAGCGTTTCAGAAAGCTCGCGGGCCTTGGCCAGCAGATGGATCTTTGGCGATGTCGCAACGAAAAAGCCTGTTGAAACCACCTCGGACGATTATGTCGGCGGACCAGTCGTGATGGATCGGCGGGGCTCCGTGTCGGCAGTAAAGGGTCCAGGCCAATTGGCAAAAGAGGTATTGTTGGGCCTCTTCGGCTAGTCGGGAGATGGGCTTAGCTCAAGGCTAACTGTAGCTTGTTTTGGGACAGAGACGTTAGCCAGGAGTAGCCACTCGGATTGCAGCTAGCTAGTTGCGATGATCCGTGTAAGGTTCAGAGCTTGCGGTAGGAATCCGGAGATGTGGTAGAGAAAGAGCAGTCTGATATGCTCTGGGTTGATGTCGCGCTGGTGTCCTAGTTAGCTTTGAAGACCGCTAGCAATGGCTAACTGAGTAGTAGCTAGTTAGCTGGCTAGCTTCTGACGGTTCTAAAGTAAAGTATAGAAAAAGCAGATCCGTACCACATTGGGTGATGCGGGTTGCAGGAGAGTATATTCAGCTCTAGTTTGAAAGTGAGATTAAAATATGTACGAAATATATACAGAAAAAAACCTAAGAAAACTATATTTACACTAGACAGGACGGGACAAGACAAAACACACGTCCGATTGCTACGCCATCTTGGAAGATAGATGTTAGCACGTTATCTATTTTTGTTCATTCCGACTCTGGGGAAGTAAAGGGCTTCATTGGCAAAATCTCAAACTGTCTTGAATATGGTGGAAATTACAGTCAGTGGAGCTACTAAGTCGTAATTTCGGGATGGAAAAACACAGCAAAAAACCTACTTAAGCAACCTGTCAAATGCATCCACAGTTTGAACTGTACAGGAAGGTGTGAGAACAGGTATTTTTTTTTAAATAAAAAATACTCAATCCATGGTTGAGTTTTTCTAGTCTATATCAGTTTTCTCAATCCTGGTCCCCAGTTTCGTTCTGTCCTCTAGCACTCTCAATCCTGGTCCCCAGTTTCTTTCTGTCCTCTAGCACTCTCAATCCTGGTCCCCAGTTTCTTTCTGTCCTCTAGCACTCTCAATCCTGGTCCCCAGTTTCTTTCTGTCCTCTTAGCACTCTCAATCCTGGTCCCCAGTTTCTTTCTGTCCTCTAGCACTCTCAATCCTGGTCCCCAGTTTCTTTCTGTCCTCTAGCACTCTCAATCCTGGTCCCCAGTTTCTTTCTGTCCTCTAGCACTCTCAATCCTGGTCCCCAGTTTCTTTCTGTCCTCTAGCACTCTCAATCCTGGTCCCCAGTTTCGTTCTGTCCTCTAGCACTCTCAATCCTGGTCCCCAGTTTCGTTCTGTCCTCTAGCACTCTCAATCCTGGTCCCCAGTTTCTTTCTGTCCTCTAGCACTCTCAATCCTGGTCCCCAGTTTCTTTCTGTCCTCTAGCACTCTCAATCCTGGTCCCCAGTTTATTTCTGTCCTCTAGCACTCTCAATCCTGGTCCCCAGTTTCTTTCTGTCCTCTAGCACTCTCAATCCTGGTCCCCAGTTTCTTTCTGTCCTCTAGCACTCTCAATCCTGGTCCCCAGTTTCGTTCTGTCCTCTAGCACTCTCAATCCTGGTCCCCAGTTTCGTTCTGTCCTCTAGCACTCTCAATCCTGGTCCCCAGTTTCTTTCTGTCCTCTAGCACTCTCAATCCTGGTCCCCAGTTTCTTTCTGTCCTCTAGCACTCTCAATCCTGGTCCCCAGTTTCGTTCTGTCCTCTAGCACTCTCAATCCTGGTCCCCAGTTTCTTTCTGTCCTCTAGCACTCTCAATCCTGGTCCCCAGTTTCGTTCTGTCCTCTAGCACTCTCAATCCTGGTCCCCAGTTTCGTTCTGTCCTCTAGCACTCTCAATCCTGGTCCCCAGTTTCGTTCTGTCCTCTAGCACTCTCAATCCTGGTTCCCGGTTTCTTTCCGTCCTCTAGCACTCACCCACTTGACTCAACTAATCAACTCCTCATTTAGTCTTTGATTTGAATCAGTTGTGTGAGAAAAACTTAATCCACGGTGACGTTCAGCAGCTATCTACATGTAGTACTGTAGCGCTGTGACTAATAGTCCTGCATTAAAACGTCGCTACGTCGTCAGTCTTCCCGAACTACTTGTATGCGCCAAATACAAGTGTAAACTTTTACCGTGAAATGTTTACTTACGAGACCTTTTCCAACAATGCAGAGTTTAAAAAAGTAAGAAAATAAACAAATAGCTCAAAAGAAAATAGTAACACGATAAAATAACAATAATGAGGCCTTATACATGTATACATATACAATAACTATATACATGCTACATACAAGGAGTACCTGTAATGAGTCAGTGTACTGGGGGGCGAGGTAGTTGGGGTTGGTGATGGAGGTGATTCACATCTAGGTTTGGTTCAATGATTGATTAGAGTACTATGTACATGTAGGTTTGGTGATTGATTAGAGTACTATGTACATGTAGGTTTGGTGATTGATTAGAGTACTATGTACATGTAGGTTTGGTTCAATGATTGATTAGAGTACTATGTACATGTAGGTTTGGTTCGGTGATTGATTAGAGTACTATGTACATGTAGGTTTGGTTCGGTGATTGATTAGAGTACTATGTACATGTAGGTTTGGTGATTGATTAGAGTACTATGTACATGTAGGTTTGGTTCAATGATTGATTAGAGTACTATGTACATGCAGGTTTGATTCGGTGATTGATTAGAGTACTATGTACATGTAGGTTTGGTTCGGTGATTGATTAGAGTACTATGTACATGTAGGTTTGGTTCGGTGATTGATTAGAGTACTATGTACATATAGGTTTGGTTCGGTGATTGATTAGAGTACTATGTACATGTAGGTTTGGTTCGGTGATTGATTAGAGTACTATGTACATGTAGGTTTGGTTCGGTGATTGATTAGAGTACTATGTACATGTAGGTTTGGTTCGGTGATTGATTAGAGTACTATGTACATGTAGGTTTGGTTCGGTGATTGATTAGAGTACTATGTACATGTAGGTTTGGTTCGGTGATTGATTAGAGTACTATGTACATGTAGGTTTGGTTCGGTGATTGATTAGAGTACTATGTACATATAGGTTTGGTTCGGTGATTGATTAGAGTACTATGTACATGTAGGTTTGGTTCAATGATTGATTAGAGTACTATGTACATGTAGGTTTGGTTCGGTGATTGATTAGAGTACTATGTACATGTAGGTTTGGTTCGGTGATTGATTAGAGTACTATGTACATGTAGGTTTGGTGATTGATTAGAGTACTATGTACATGTAGGTTTGGTTCAATGATTGATTAGAGTACTATGTACATGTAGGTTTGATTCGGTGATTGATTAGAGTACTATGTACATGTAGGTTTGGTTCGGTGATTGATTAGAGTACTATGTACATGTAGGTTTGGTTCGGTGATTGATTAGAGTACTATGTACATGTAGGTTTGGTTCGGTGATTGATTAGAGTACTATGTACATGTAGGTTTGGTTCGGTGATTGATTAGAGTACTATGTACATATAGGTTTGGTTCGGTGATTGATTAGAGTACTATGTACATGTAGGTTTGGTTCGGTGATTGATTAGAGTACTATGTACATGTAGGTTTGGTTCGGTGATTGATTAGAGTACTATGTACATGTAGGTTTGGTTCGGTGATTGATTAGAATACTATGTACATATAGGTTTGGTTCGGTGATTGATTAGAGTACTATGTACATGTAGGTTTGGTTCGGTGATTGATTAGAGTACTATGTACATGTAGGTTTGGTTCGGTGATTGATTAGAGTACTATGTACATGTAGGTTTGGTTCGGTGATTGATTAGAGTACTATGTACATGTAGGTTTGGTTCGGTGATTGATTAGAGTACTATGTACATGTAGGTTTGGTTCGGTGATTGATTAGAGTACTATGTACATGTAGGTTTGGTTCGGTGATTGATTAGAGTACTATGTACATGTAGGTTTGGTTCGGTGATTGATTAGAGTACTATGTACATGTAGGTTTGGTTCGGTGATTGATTAGAGTACTATGTACATGTAGGTAGGGGGTGAAAAGCAGAATGTCCGGGTAGCCATTTAATTAATTGTTCAGCAGTCTTATGACCTTGGAGAAGAATGAGAAGATGCAGCCAATCAATATGCTCTCAATGGTGCAGCTGTATAATTTTTTGAGGAACTGAGGGCCAGTACCAAATCTTCTCAGCCTCCTGAGGGGGGAAGAGATGTTGTCGTGCCCTCTTCACTACTCTGTTGGTGTGTTTGGACCATGATTGGTCCTTAGCGATGTGCTCTCAACGGGTCTCCA
>NC_068428.1:47046853-47069353 GCF_023373465.1 Oncorhynchus keta
TTGGTCTCTATTGGTTTCTTTCTTTCCTATTGGTCTCTTTCTTTCCTATTGGTCTCTTTCTTTCCTATTGGTTTCTTTCTTTCCTATTGGTTTCTTTCTTTCCTATTGGTCTCTTTCTTACCTATTGGTCTCTTTCTTTCCTATTGGTTTCTTTCTTTCCTATTGGTCTCTTTCTTTCCTATTGGTCTCTTTCTTTCCTATTGGTCTCTTTCTTTCCTATTGGTTTCTTTCTTTCCTATTGGTCTCTTTCTTACCTATTGGTTTCTTTCTTTCCTATTGGTTTCTTTCTTTCCTATTGGTCTCTTTCTTTCCTATTGGTTTCTTTCTTTCCTATTGGTTTCTTTCTTTCCTATTGGTTTCTTTCTTTCCTATTGGTTTCTTTCTTTCCTATTGGTTTCTTTCTTTCCTATTGGTCTCTTTCTTTCCTATTGGTTTCTTTCTTTCCTATTGGTTTCTTTCTTTCCTATTGGTCTCTTTCTTTCCTATTGGTTTCTTTCTTTCCTATTGGTTTCTTTCTTTCCTATTGGTCTCTTTCTTTGCTATTGAAAAAAAGAAAAAAAGTACAGGTGTTGTTTCTTCAGGAAACGTACAGTGTTGTGGTTGAATGAAGCCGATTCGGGGCTCTGGTGGAAAGGGGCAAGTGTGTTGAGCCATAGAACAGATCTTAGTGTAGGGGAGACAGTCCTTTAGCACCGGGGCTGTCTGTGTGTTGAGCCATAGAACAGATCTTAGTGTAGGAGAGACAGTCCTTTAGCACTGGGGCTGTCTGTGTGTTGAGCCATGGGACAGATCTTAGTGTAGGAGAGACAGTCCTCTAGCACCGGGGCTGTCTGTGTGTTGAGCCATGGGACAGATCTTAGTGTAGGAGAGACAGTCCTTTAGCACCGGGGCTGTCTGTGTGTTGAGCCATGGGACAGATCTTAGTGTAGGAGAGACAGTCCTTTAGCACCGGGGCTGTCTGTGTGTTGAGCCATGGGACAGATCTTAGTGTAGGAGAGACAGTCCTTTAGCACCGGGGCTGTCTGTGTGTTGAGCCATGGGACAGATCTTAGTGTAGGAGAGACAGTCCTTTAGCACCGGGGCTGTCTGTGTGTTGAGCCATGGGACAGATCTTAGTGTAGGAGAGACAGTCCTCTAGCACCGGGGCTGTCTGTGTGTTGAGCCATGGGACAGATCTTAGTGTAGGAGAGACAGTCCTTTAGCACTGGGTCTGTCTGTGTGTTGAGCCATGGGACAGATCTTAGTGTAGGAGAGACAGTCCTTTAGCACTGGGGCTGTCTGTGTGTTGAGCCATAGAACAGATCTTAGTGTAGGAGAGACAGTCCTTTAGCACTGGGGCTGTCTGTGTGTTGAGCCATAGAACAGATCTTAGTGTAGGAGAGACAGTCCTTTAGCACCGGGGCTGTCTGTGTGTTGAGCCATGGGACAGATCTTAGTGTAGGAGAGACAGTCCTTTAGCACCGGGGCTGTCTGTGTGTTGAGCCATGGGACAGATCTTAGTGTAGGAGAGACAGTCCTTTAGCACCGGGGCTGTCTGTGTGTTGAGCCATGGGACAGATCTTAGTGTAGGAGAGACAGTCCTTTAGCACTGGGGCTGTCTGTGTGTTGAGCCATAGAACAGATCTTAGTGTAGGAGAGACAGTCCTTTAGCACCGGGGCTGTCTGTGTGTTGAGCCATAGAACAGATCTTAGTGTAGGAGAGACAGTCCTTTAGCACTGGGGCTGTCTGTGTGTTGAGCCATAGAACAGATCTTAGTGTAGGAGAGACAGTCCTTTAGCACAGGGGCTGTCTGTGTGTTGATCCATGGGACAGATCTTAGTGTAGGAGAGACAGTCCTTTAGCACCGGGTCTGTCTGTGTGTTGATCCATGGGACAGATCTTAGTGTAGGAGAGACAGTCCTTTAGCACCGGGGCTGTCTGTGTGTTGAGCCATGGGACAGATCTTAGTGTAGGAGAGACAGTCCTTTAGCACCGGGGCTGTCTGTGTGTTGAGCCATGGGACAGATCTTAGTGTAGGGAGACAGTCCTCTAGCACCGGGGCTGTCTGTGTGTTGAGCCATAGAACAGATCTTAGTGTAGGAGAGACAGTCCTTTAGCACCGGGGCTGTCTGTGTGTTGAGCCATGGGACAGATCTTAGTGTAGGAGAGACAGTCCTTTAGCACCGGGGCTGTCTGTGTGTTGAGCCATGGGACAGATCTTAGTGTAGGAGAGACAGTCCTCTAGCACCGGAGCTGTCTGTATAACCTCCTCAAAGGAGGTGTGTAAAGGTAGGCTGATTGTAGTTAAAGCAGAAATTAACAACATGGGTTTTGTCCTTATAAATGTGTATGCGCCTAACACAGGGAGAGGAAGAGGGGTTTCTATTTGGGTGTCTTAGACAGGAACTCTCACAGGTAACGCCTGAGGAGACGCTGGTGGTCGCCGGGGACTGGAAATGTACCATGGATTTTTCTAAAGATAGAAATGGGGAGGAGCTTCATTCAGTCTCAGTGGGGGGTGTTAAAGGACATAATTCATCAGATTCATCTAGTGGGTGTTTGGAGAACGAGACATCACTAGACAGTGTACATGGGTAACAGTCTTTGGGTCTAGGGGTGAGTGCAGCCCGACCCCATCAGTTTTACATGTCCAGGAATCAGAGCAATAGGCTGTTGGGCGCTACCATTCTCCTGGTGGGGATTTCAGATCACCACATAACCATGGCTGGGCTGTCTATTTCCCCAGGGCCTCGGCAGGCATCCTATTGGAAGTTTAATGTAAAGCTCTTACAAGATGCCACTTTTCGCTCAGGTTTCCAGACTTTTTTTGGGAAAGGTGGGGAGAGGAGAATGAGTCTCTGAGTCAATGGTGGGATGTGGGAAAAGTCCAAATTTGGCTTTTCTGTCAACAGTACACAGCTCTCTCATCCTCAGACGCTAGGAGAGTATTGGGGGAACTAGAGCGTAGTATTAGTGAGATGGAGGTAGAGATGGTGGGGAAAGGCAATGTAGGCCTCCGGGCTAATTTAGCCGAACTACGTAGGGACCTGGGTAGTTTCTTCCAGGTTAAAACAAAGGGAGCACTTGTAAGAGATCGGTTCTCCATGCTGAAGGAGATGCTCCCAGCTCCTTCTTTTTGGTTTGGAAAGACAGAGCGGTGAAGCATTGTCTACGGCTGTCTGATGGGCGGGTGACCTCTGTGGTGGGGGAGATGCGGCTGTCTGATGGGCGGGTGACCTCTGTGGTGACCTCTGTGGTGGGGGAGATGCGGCTGTCTGATGGGCGGGTGACCTCTGTGGTGGGGGAGATGTGGCTGTCTGATGGGCGGGTGACCTCTGTGGGGGAGAGATGCAGGAGTGAACTGTGGAGTTTTATACTGAGTTGTTTAGGGCAGAACTGCGTGATCCTATGTGTGCTCAGGTCTTATTCGCAGAACTCCCTAAGCTCTCTCTGGCACAGGGGTGAAATGGACATTCCCCTGTTGTCCCATGAACTGGCCGTAACCCAGATGTCCCCCAGCCGTGCACCGGGGGTCGATGGACTCCCAGTGGAGTTTTAAAAAGAATTCCGGGGAATAATCGGACTGGAATTCATTTGCGTGGTGCGCGAGTGCGTCGGTATAGGAGAGTCGTGTGGCATTGCTCTGTGTGGACTACAAGATATTTGCCAAGGTCCTCGCTAACAGTACACAAGGGCCAGACATATTGTGTACCGGGACACTCAATCACGTACAACTTGTTCTTAATCAGGGATGTGTTGGACTTGTCGAGAGTATCAGTGTCGGCGTATGCAGGTTACGTTTCTGTGATGGTCAGGCACTAGAGACTAGTCTGAAGGTGTACGAGGGAGGTTCATCAGCTAAGGGGCAAGAGCAAAGCTCTGTTATGTGGGGAAAGAAGGGATAGTCCCCCCCCCCCCTTCTGCTTCCAGAAAGGTTTGCAGTGGGGTTCTGAAGGGCTTAACATTTTAGGGGTGTACCTGGGCTCGGACAGGTGGGTCAGGAAGAACTGGGAGGGGCTGTCACAGGCAGTGGTATCAAGACTTCCCCGCCGGGAAGCTCGCAGACTTGCAACGTAGTTGGATTTCTTTTCTGGTCGGCGGCAGTGTTGTACATGTCTGTCCATGAAGGTCGACAGGGCCTGGTGGAACTGGAGAGCAGGGTGGCTGCTTTCCGACTAAAGACGGCGCAGAGACTGCTGTACCATACTGATGTCTGCTGGAGGGAACCAGCATGCGCGCTGCTGAGGAGAGATGGCGTATTAGGGTTGAACCGGCAACTGTTCCTCATGAACCCGGAGAGGCTGAGTACAGCAGGTCTCTCTGATTTCTACTCTGCAGCTGCTGAGGCCCACACGAGAAGGGGGTGGAGCCTGGGCTGTGGGAGGAGCCTATCCTCCACAATCCAGCCATCCTTTTGAGATCGGTTCAATCGGCCTCCGTGCAGAAGTGACTGTGGGCACAACCAACAGGAATAACGTCTCTAAGGCTGCAGGACAGATTCCTTGGGAAGGTCCAGGAGACACTGTCTGAGCTGGTAAGGAGGGTGTTTGAGTGACTAAAGGGGGATGGGCCACCAATTCTTCCGCCACTGCAGGTCACAGAGACTGGCAAGGGGCTATGGAGGACTTGTTGGACTTTAACACTTCGAGCCTGGAGGAGTTTGAGGGGGTGGGATAAAGCCTTCTACAACCTCTGCATTAAGGTGAGGAACATTAGGAGCCTGGAGGAGTTTGAGGGGGTGGGATAAAGCCTTCTACAACCTCTGCATTAAGGTGAGGAACATTAGGAGCCTGGAGGAGTTTGAGGGGGTGGGAGGTAAAGCCCTCTACAACCTCTGCATTAAGGTGAGGAACACTAGGAGCCTGGAGGAGTTTGAGGGGGTGGGAGGTAAAGCCTTCTACAACCTCTGCATTAAGGTGAGGAACACTAGGAGCCTGGAGGAGTTTGAGGGGGTGGGAGGTAAAGCCTTCTACAACCTCTGCATTAAGGTGAGGAACACTAGGAGCCTGGAGGAGTTTGAGGGGGTGGGAGGTAAAGCCCTCTACAACCTCTGCATTAAGGTGAGGAACATTAGGAGCCTGGAGGAGTTTGAGGGGGTGGGAGGTAAAGCCCTCTACAACCTCTGCATTAAGGTGAGGAACACTAGGAGCCTGGAGGAGTTTGAGGGGGTGGGATAAAGCCTTCTACAACCTCTGCATTAAGGTGAGGAACACTAGGAGCCTGGAGGAGTTTGAGGGGGTGGGAGGTAAAGCCCTCTACAACCTCTGCATTAAGGTGAGGAACACTAGGAGCCTGGAGGAGTTTGAGGGGGTGGGAGGTAAAGCCCTCTACAACCTCTGCATTAAGGTGAGGAACACTAGGAGCCTGGAGGAGTTTGAGGGGGTGGGAGGTAAAGCCCTCTACAACCTCTGCATTAAGGTGAGGAACATTAGGAGCCTGGAGGAGTTTGAGGGGGTTGGAGGTAAAGCCCTCTACAACCTCTGCATTAAGGTTTAGGAACACTAGGAGCCTAACAGGAGTGAAGGCACATCAGTGGCAGGGAGTATGTGGGGCGGAGAGTATGGTGGGTTGTAGATGGAGGGGGCTCTACAAACCCCCAGTACCAAAGAGGTCAGGGGACCTCCAGTGGAGGGTTCTACATGGAGCCCTGGCCACTAACAGCTGGTTGGCACGGGTCGACCCGGGAGTCGGACTGGAGTGTCGTTAGTGAAACTGTGATTCATGTGTTTTCTGTGTGCACCAGGTTAATAACCATTAATTTCTCTGTTGGAATGTCTGTGTGAGAGGTTGGGGGTGGGGTTTACTGTTGGAATGTCTGTGTGAGAGGTTGGGGGTGGGGTTTACTGTTGGAATGTCTGTGTGAGAGGTTGGGGGTGGGGTTTACTGTTGGAATGTCTGTGTGAGAGGTTGGGGGTGGGGTTTACTGTTGGAATGTCTGTGTGAGAGGTTGGGGGTGGGGTTTACTGTTGGAATGTCTGTGTGAGAGGTTGGGGGTGGGGTTTACTGTTGGGGTGTCTGTGTGAGAGGTTGGGGGTGGGGTTTACTGTTGGAATGTCTGTGTGAGAGGTTGGGGGTGGGGTTTACTGTTGGGGTGTCTGTGTGAGAGGTTGGGGGTGGGGTTTACTGTTGGGTTGTCTGTGTGAGAGGTTGGGGGTGGGGTTTACTGTTGGGGTGTTCTGTGTGAGAGGTTGGGGGTGGGGTTTACTGTTGGGTTGTCTGTGTGAGAGGTTGGGGGTGGGGTTTACTGTTGGGTTGTCTGTGTGAGAGGTTGGGGGTGGGGTTTACTGTTGGGTTGTCTGTGTGAGAGGTTGGGGGTGGGGTTTACTGTTGGGTTGTCTGTGTGAGAGGTTGGGGGTGGGGTTTACTGTTGGGTTGTCTGTGTGAGAGGTTGGGGGTGGGGTTTACTGTTGGGTTGTCTGTGTGAGAGGTTGGGGGTGTTGGGTTGTCTGGTTTACTGTTGGGGTGTCTGTGTGAGAGGTTGGGGGTGGGGTTTACTGTTGGGGTGTCTGTGTGAGAGGTTGGGGGTGGGGTTTACTGTTGGGTTGTCTGTGTGAGAGGTTGGGGGTGGAGTTTACTGTTGGGTTGTCTGTGTGAGAGGTTGGGGGTGGGGTTTACTGTTGGGTTGTCTGTGTGAGAGGTTGGGGGTGGGGTTTACTGTTGGGTTGTCTGTGTGAGAGGTTGGGGGTGGGGTTTACTGTTGGGTTGTCTGTGTGAGAGGTTGGGGGTGGGGTTTACTGTTGGGTTGTCTGTGTGAGAGGTTGGGGGTGGGGTTTACTGTTGGGTTGTCTGTGTGAGAGGTTGGGGGTGGGGTTTACTGTTGGGGTGTTTATAATGGGGTACAGGTATTCAAGTAAGGAAAAGGCCAAATGTGCTTTGTTGAATTATTTGTTTGCTCAGGCAAAGTTGGTTATTTGGCTAACAAGGAAGGAGGAACAGGGTCAAAGGTGAGGGGATAACATACCGTTAACTATTATTTAATGGGATGGTCTCTGCCCACCTTAGGGTCGAATTCGAGTTGTATAAAATGATAAACAGTGTGGAGATGTTTCAGGAGATATGGTGTGTTTGGGGGGTCTGTAGAGCTGGGGAAGATGGGTTGGATATACAGTTGTAGAAGAGTTGAGGTTTTGGTTATTGCGATGTTGTTTTGTATCGTGGGGTTTTAATGGAATGAAGATGTATCATTAAATAAAGACAGAAAGTCAAAAAGTCTCTCTCTTCATCCCCCTCTTCCTCACTCCCTACATACTCCTCGTCTTTCATCTTTGCTCCCCATGAATTATTAGTGAGGATATCGTAGCGATGGCTAACGCCTCATTTAACAACGTATGCATGACCTAACAGCTCGCCATCGCTCCGCGCAACCACTCCGTCACACCAGGTCAGGGTCCAAGCTGTCTGTCTGTCTGTCTGTCTGTCTGTCTGTCTGTCTGTCTGTCTGTCTGTCTGTCTGTCTGGCCGGCCGGCCGGCCGTCCGTACCCCCTCTCTCTCTCTCTCTCTCTCAAGAATGGGGGATTTGATTAACCAATGTCTAGTCCTCGGTGATGGAGCTCAGATACATCCCCTTCCCCTGAAACACACACACGCTGGTCATTGTGACCATTTTGCATCTCTGACCAGACAGACATGTGGATTATTTTCTGCCACCAGGGCCACAATAATAATAAACACAGTTTTTGTGTTTAGTGAGTCCTCAGATCAGAGGCAGTAGGGATGTTCTCTGTTTAGTGAGTCCTCCAGATCAGAGGCAGTAGGGATGTTCTCTGTTTAGTGAGTCCTCCAGATCAGAGGCAGTAGAGATGTTCTCTGTTTAGTGAGTCCTCCAGATCAGAGGCAGTAGAGATGTTCTCTGTTTAGTGAGTCCTCCAGATCAGAGGCAGTAGAGATGTTCTCTGTTTAGTGAGTCCTCCAGATCAGAGGCAGTAGGAATGTTCCCTGTTTAGTGAGTCCTCCAGATCGGAGACAGTAGGGATGTTCCCTATTTAGTGAGTCCTCCAGATCAGAGGCAGTAGGGATGTTCTCTGTTTAGTGAGTCCTCCAGATCAGAGGCAGTAGAGATGTTCTCTGTTTAGTGAGTCCTCCAGATCAGAGGCAGTAGAGATGTTCTCTGTTTAGTGAGTCCTCCAGATCAGAGGCAGTAGAGATGTTCTCTGTTTAGTGAGTCCTCCAGATCAGAGGCAGTAGGAATGTTCCCTGTTTAGTGAGTCTTCCAGATCGGAGACAGTAGGGATGTTCCCTATTTAGTGAGTCCTCCAGATCAGAGGCAGTAGGGATGTTCCCTATTTAGTGAGTCCTCCAGATCAGAGGCAGTAGGGATGTTCCTGTTTAGTGAGTCCTCCAGATCAGAGGTAGTAGGGTTGACCAGGGTTGTTCTCTGTTTAGTTAGTCCTCCAGATCAGAGGCAGTAGGGATGACCAGGGATGTTCTCTGTTTAGTGAGTCCTCCAGATCAGAGGTAGTAGGGATGACCAGGGATGTTCTCTGTTTAGTGAGTCCTCCAGATCAGAGGCAGTAGGGATGACCAGGGATGTTCTCTGTTTAGTGAGTCCTCCAGATCAGAGGCAGTAGGGATGACCAGGGATGTTCTCTGTTTAGTGAGTCCTCCAGATCAGAAGCAGTAGGGATGACCAGGGATGTTCTCTGTTTAGTGAGTCCTCCAGATCAGAGGCAGTAGGGTTGACCAGGGTTGTTCTCTGTTTAGTGAGTCCTCCAGATCAGAGGAAGTAGGGATGACCAGGGATGTTCTCTGTTTAGTGAGTCCTCCAGATCAGAAGCAGTAGGGATGACCAGGGATGTTCTCTGTTTAGTGAGTCCTCCAGATCAGAGGAAGTAGGGATGACCAGGGATGTTCTCTGTTTAGTGAGTCCTCCAGATCAGAAGCAGTAGGGATGACCAGGGATGTTCTCTGTTTAGTGAGTCCTCCAGATCAGAGGCAGTAGGGATGACCAGGGATGTTCTCTGTTTAGTGAGTCCTCCAGATCAGAGGCAGTAGAGATGTTCTCTGTTTAGTGAGTCCTCCAGATCAGAAGCAGTAGGGATGACCAGGGATGTTCTCTGTTTAGTGAGTCCTCCAGATCAGAGGAAGTAGACCATTTTCCTGTCAAAATGTAACGAGTACTTTTGGGTATCAGGGAAAATGTATGAAAAAAAAACCCATATAATTTTCTCTAGGAATGTAGAGAAGTAAAATAACGTAAAAATATCAATTGTAAAGTACAGATACACTAAAAAACTACTAAGTAGTACTTTAAAGTATTTTAAGTACTTTACACCACTGCCCATCAGTGCCTATCAACAAGATCTAACACATACATCACTCCCTTTATGGTCCCACTTTCCCCCTGGAGAGGATTCCAATTCTTATAGACCTCCTTACCCCCCTCTCCCTTCTCCTCTCCCTCCTCCTCTCCCTCCTCTCCCTTCTCCTCTCCCTCCTCCTCTCCCTTCTCCTCTCCCTCCCCCTCTCCCTTCTCCTCTCCCTCCTCCTCTCCCTCCTCCTCTCCCTTCTCCTCTCCCTCCTCCTCTCCCTCCTCCTCTCCCTCCTCCTCTCCCTTCTCCTCTCCCTCTCCCTCCCCCTCTCCCTTCTCCTCTCCCTTCTCCTCTCCCTCCTCCTCTCCCTTCTCCTCTCCCTCCTCCTCTCCCTTCTCCTCTCCCTCCCCCTCTCCCTCCTCCTCTCCCTCCTCCTCTCCCTTCTCCTCCCCTCCTCCTCTCCCTCCTCCTCTCCCTTCTCCTCTCCCTCCCCCTCTCCCTTCTCCTCTCCCCCCTATCCCTTCTCCTCTCCCTTCTCCTCTCCCTTCTCCTCTCCCCCTATCCCTTCCCTCTCCCTTCTCCCTCTCCCTTCTCCTCTCCCTCCCCCCTCTCCCTTCTCCTCTCCCTCCTCCTCTCCCTTCTCCTCCTCTCCCTTCTCCTCTCCCTCCTCCTCTCCCTTCTCCTCTCCCTCCCCCTCTCCCTCCTCCTCTCCCTTCTCCTCTCCCCCTATCCCTTCTCCTAACTCTCTTCCTCTCCCATCTCCTCTCCCCTCGCCCTCTCCTTCTCCTCTCCCCTCCTCCTCTCCTCCTCTCCTTTCTCCTCTCCCTCCCCCTCTCCCTTCTCCTCTCCCCCCTCCCTTCTCCTCACCCTCCTCCTCTCCTTCTCATCTCCCTCCCCCTCTCCCTTCTCCTCTCCCTCCTCCTCTCCCTCCTCCTCTCCTTTCTCCTCTCCCTCCCCCTCTCCCTTCTCCTCTCCCTCCTCCTCTCCTTTCTCCTCTCCCTCCCCCTCTCCCTTCTCCTCTCCCTCCCCCTCCCTTCTCCTCCCCCTCCTCCTCTCCCTTCTCCTCTCCCTCCCCCTCTCCCTTCTCCTCTCCCCCCTCCTCTCCCTCTTCCTCTTCCTCTTCTCTTACTTACAGCCTGAAATTCAAACCTCTCTCTATCCCCCCCAACTCTCTCTGCCCTCACAGCTCAATTCAATTTAAGGGATTTATCGGCATGGGAAACATATGTTAACATTGCCAAAGCAAGTGAAATAGATAATAAACTAAATAAACTGGTTGCCCTTTTCTTGTGGCAACAGGTCACACATATTGCTGCTGTGATGGCACACTGTGGAATTTCACTCAATAGATATGGGAGTTTATCAAAATTGGATTTGTTTTAAAATATGTGTCTCTAATATGGTCATACAATGGGCAGGAGGTTAGGAAGTGCAGCTCAGTTTCCACCTCATTTTGTGGGCAGTGAGCACATAGCCTGTCTTCTCTTGAGAGCCATGTCTGCCTTCGGTGGCCTTTCTCAATAGCAAGGCTATGCTCACTGAGCCTGTACATAGTCAAAGCTTTCCTTAAGTTTGGGTCAATCACAGTGGTCAGGTATTCTGCCACTGCGTACTCTCTGTTTAGGGCCAAATAGCATTCTAGTTTGCTCAGTTTTTTTGTTAATTCTTTCCAATGTGTTAAGTAATTATCTTTTTGTTTTCTCATGATTTGGTTGGGTCTAATTGTGTTGCTGTCCTGGGCTCTGTAGGGTGTGTTTATGTTTGTTTCCTGAGCCCCAGGACCAGCTTGCTTAGGGGACTCTTCTCCAGGTTCATCTCTCTGTAGGTGATGGCTTTGTTATGGAAGGTTTGGGAATCACTTCCTTATAGGTGGTTGTAGAATATAACGTCTCTTTCCTGGATTTTGATCATTAGCGGGTATCGGCTTAATTCTACTCTGCATGCACTATTTGGTATTTTACATTGTACACGGAGGATATTTTTGCAGAATTGCAGATTCTGAATTTGGTTTTTACCTCTCTTTCTACCCCCCTCCTTTCTCCTTCTCTACCCCCAACTATCTCTCTACCCCCCTACCTCTCTCTCTCTACCCCCAACTATCTCTCTACCTCCAACTATCTCTCTACCCCCAACTATCTTTCTACCCCCCTACCTCTCTCTCTCTACCCCCAACTATCTCTCTACCTCCAACTATCTCTCTACCCCCAACTCTCTCTCTACCCCCTACCTCTCTCTCTCTACCCCCAACTCTCTCTCTACCCCCTACCTCTCTCTCTACCCCCAACTCTCTCTCTACCCCCCCCACCTCTCTCTCTCTACCCCCAACTATCTCTCTACCCCTTACCTCTCTCTCTACCCCCACCCATCTCTCTCTCTCTACCCCCTCACCTCTCTCTCTACCCCCCACCCCCTCTCTCTCTCTACCCCCCACCTCTCTCTCTCTCTCTACCCCCCACCTCTCTCTCTCTCTACCCCCCACCTCTCTCTCTCTACCTCCCACCTCTCTCTCTCTCTACCCCCACCTCTCTCTCTCCACCCCCACCTCTCTCTCTCTACCCCCACCCCTCTCTCTCTCTACCCCCCACCTCTCTCTCTCTCTCTCTCTCTCTCTCTCTCTCTCTCTCTCTCTACCCCCCACCTCTCTCTCTCTCTCTCTCTCTCTCTCTCTACCCCCACCCCTCTCTCTCTCTCTCTACCCCCACCTCTCTCTCTCTACCCCCCCACCTCTCTCATCATCCTCCTTTAAATCACTTTGACAACAGCATCCTTCCTGTAAACACTCCCATCCATTAGCATCACAGCTGCAGACCACCACAAACTGCCACACTGTCATAGAAGAAGCCTGCATGTCGGGACAAGTTTTCATTGGCTGAAGGGATGGGAAGAATTACAAAAAAGAAATAGAAAACGAGTGAAAGAGGCTGAATCCCGAATTCTCCCACTTCCCCTTCCCCTCACCCCTTTTCACACGTGTCCCAAATGCTGAGGGAGTGAACATTTTCGAGGGTGTAATTAGAACCACAGAACACCAAGGTAAAATCACTACCAAACCCGTAGCACTCTGGTCTTGTAGCCATAAAGTGCTTTGAAAAAGACTGGTCATGGCTCACATTTTAATTTTACCTTTATCAACCTTTATCAACACCATTTCCCAGAAACCCCAGACCCACTCCAATTTTCATACCGCCACAACAGATCCACAGATGGCGCAATCTCTATCTGCGCTCCACACTAACCTTTCCGACCTGGACAAAACGAACAGAGAATGCTGTTCCGTTGACTACAGCTCAGCGTTCCACACCTCAAAGCTCAGGACCCTGGGACTAAACACCCCCCTCAACCCTGGACTCCCTGACGGGCCGCCCCCTCAAGTGGTAATGGTAGGTAGGCAACAACACACCTGTCACGCTGATCCTCAACACTGGGGCCCCTCAGGGGTGCGTCTTCAGCCCCCTCCTGTACTCCCTGTTCACCCATGACCGCATGGCATGACTCCAACAACAACATCATTAAGCTGAACAACACAACAGTGGTAGGCCTGATCACCGACAATGATGAGACAGCCAATAGGGAGAGACCTGTCCGTTACAGGACAGCAACCTCTCCCTCAATGTGAGCGAGACAAAGGAGCTGACTGTGGACTATCGGCCACGCCCCCATTCTCATCGACATACACAGTACCTCAATGACCTCGACTAACCTGCACTCTGCACCTGCACACTGCACATGTATATAGCCTCCACATTGACTCAGTAACGGGACCCCCTGTATATAGCCTCCACATTGACTCAGTACCGGTACCCGCTGTATATAGCCTCCACATTGACTCTGTACCGGTACCCCCTGTATATAGCCTCCACATTGACTCTGTACCGGTACCCCCTGTATATAGCCTCCACATTGACTCTGTAGCGGTACCCCCTGTATATAGCCTCCACATTGACTCTGTACCGGTACCCCCTGTATATAGCCTCCACATTGACTCTGTACCGGTACACCCTGTATATTGCCTCCACATTGACTCTGTACCGGTACCCGCTGTATATAGCCTCCACATTGACTCTGTAGCGGTACCCCCTGTATATAGCCTCCACATTGACTCAGTACCGGTACCCGCTGTATATAGCCTCCACATTGACTCAGTACCGGTACCCCCTGTCTATAGCCTCATTACTAACCTGTACCCAGCACATTGACTCTGTACCGGTACCCCCTGTATATAGCCTCCACATTGACTCTGTACCGGTACCCCCTGTATATAGTCTCCACATTGACTCTGTACCGGTACCCCCTGTATATAGCCTCCACATTGACTCTGTACCGGTACCCCCTGTATATAGTCTCCACATTGACTCTGTACCGGTACCCCCTGTATATAGCCTCCACATTGACTCTGTACCGGTACCCCTGTATATTGCCTCCACATTGACTCTGTACCGGTACCCCCTGTATATAGTCTCCACATTGACTCTGTACCGGTACCCCCTGTATATAGCCTCCACATTGACTCTGTACCGGTACCCCCTGTATATAGCCTCCACATTGACTCTGTACCGGTACACCCTGTATATTGCCTCCACATTGACTCTGTACCGTAACACCCTGTATATAGCCTCCACATTGACTCTGTACCGGTACCCCCTGTATATAGCCTCCACATTGACTCTGTACCGGTACACCCTGTATATAGCCTCCACATTGACTCTGTACCGGTACCCCCTGTATATAGCCTCCACATTGACTCTGTACCGGTACCCCCTGTATATAGCCTCCACATTGACTCTGTACCGGTAACCCCTGTATATAGCCTCCACATTGACTCTGTACCGGTACCCCTGTATATAGCCTCCACATTGACTCAGTACCAGTACCCCCTGTATATAGCCTCCACATTGACTCTGTACCGGTACCCCCTGTATATAGCCTCCACATTGACTCTGTACTGGTACCCCCTGTATATAGCCTCCACATTGACTCAGTACCGGTACCCCCTGTATATAGCCTCCACATTGACTCAGTACCGGTACCCTCTGTCTATAGCCTCATTACTAACCTGTACCCAGCACATTGACTCTGTACCGGTACCCACTGTATATAGCCTCCACATTGACTCTGTACCGGTACCCCCTGTATATAGCCTCCACATTGACTATGTACCGGTACCCCCTGTATATAGCCTCCACATTGACTCTGTACCGGTACCCCCTGTATATAGCCTCCACACTGACTCTGTACCGGTACTTCCTGTATATAGCCTCCACATTGACTCTGTACCGGTACCCCCTGTATATAGTCTCCACATTGAGTCTGTACCGGTACCCCCTGTATATAGCCTCCACATTGACTCTGTACTGTAACACCCTGTATATAGCCTCCACATTGACTCTGTACCGGTAACCCCTGTATATAGCCTCCACATTGACTCTGTACCGTAACACCCTGTATATAGCCTCCACATTGACTCTGTACCGGTACCCCCTGTCTATAGCCTCGTTATTTTTTACTTTAGTTTATTTAGTAAATATTTTTCTTATTGTTCTTTAAACTGCATTGTTGGTTAAGGGCTTGTAAGTAAGCATTTCAAGGTAAGATCTACACCTGTATTAATCACCTCTCCACTCTCTGGAAGTCCCCCTCTGAGTTTCATCAGCAACATGACAGCTGAGGGCCCTCTGAGTTTCATCAGCAACATGACAGCTGAGGGCCCTCTGAGTTTAGTCAGCAACATGACAGCTGAGGGCCCTCTGAGTTTAGTCAGCAACATGACAGCTGAGGGCCCTCTGAGTTTAGTCAGCAACATGACAGCTGAGGGCCCTCTGAGTTTAGTCAGCAACATGACAGCTGAGGGCCCTCTGAGTTTAGTCAGCAACATGACAGCTGAGGGCCCTCTGAGTTTAGTCAGCAACATGACAGCTGAGGGCCCTCTGAGTTTAGTCAGCAACATGACAGCTGAGGGCCCTCTGAGTTTAGTCAGCAACATGACAGCCGAGGGCCCTCTGAGTTTAGTCAGCAACATGACAGCTGAGGGCCCTCAGTTTAGTCAGCAACATGACAGCTGAGGGCCCTCTGAGTTTAGTCAGCAACATGACAGCTGAGGGCCCTCTGAGTTTAGTCAGCAACATGACAGCTGAGGGCCCTCTGAGTTTAGTCAGCAACATGACAGCTGAGGGCCCATGACAGCTCTGAGTTTAGTCAGCAACATGACAGCTGAGGGCCCTCTGAGTTTAGTCAGCAACATGACAGCTGAGGGCCCTCAGTTTAGTCAGCAACATGACAGCTGAGGGCCCTCTGAGTTTAGTCAGCAACATGACAGCTGAGGGCCCTCTGAGTTTAGTCAGCAACATGACAGCTGAGGGCCCTCTGAGTTTAGTCAGCAACATGACAGCTGAGGGCCCTCTGAGTTTAGTCAGCAACATGACAGCTGAGGGCCCTCTGAGTTTAGTCAGCAACATGACAGCTGAGGGCCCTCAGTTTAGTCAGCAACATGACAGCTGAGGGCCCTCTGAGTTTAGTCAGCAACATGACAGCTGAGGGCCCTCTGAGTTTAGTCAGCAACATGACAGCTGAGGGCCCTCTGAGTTTAGTCAGCAACATGACAGCTGAGGGCCCTCTGAGTTTAGTCAGCAACATGACAGCTGAGGGCCCTCTGAGTTTAGTCAGCAACATGACAGCTGAGGGCCCTCTGAGTTTAGTCAGCAACATGACAGCTGAGGGCCCTCTGAGTTTACTCAACAACATTACAGCTGAGGGCCCTCTGAGTTTACTCAACAACATGACAGCTGAGGGCCCTCTGAGTTTACTCAACAACATGACAGCTGAGGGCCCTCTGAGTTTACTCAACAACATTACAGCTGAGGGCCCTCTGAGTTTCATCATCAACACGTAACAACAAAAGGCGCCCAATAGACTAAATATGTTAAGAGTTGGTTGACATTTGAGAAAACAAGAAACGGTAGTTACGCTGAGCTTCTAAAAATGTACCTCTTCAATTTTACCTCTCTTTAGGACCGTCGACTGTCAGAGTCCCCCAGGAGGTATCCCATCTAGCAGAACCAGTGAATTCATATGAGTCGGACTCTCTGTGCTCTAAGTCGGAGAGGGACCAGCTTGAGGTGAAACTGTTGAAAAGTACATATCTCCAATGATCGTCGTAAGGAGCGGACCAAAATGCAGCGTGGTATGTGATGATGATGATTTTTTTATTACAATTTTTTTTAACCAGGCAAGTCAGTTAAAAGAACAAATTCTTATTTTCAATGACAGCCTAGGAACAGTTCACGGGCAGAACGACAGATTTGTACCATGTCAGCTTGGGGGTTTGAACTTGCAACCTTTCGGTTACTAGTCCAACACTCTAACCACTAGGCTACCCTGCCCCCTCTACACTCTAACCACTAGGCTACCCTGCCGCCTCTACACTCTAACCACTAGGCTACCCTGCCGCCTCTACACTCTAACCACTAGGCTACCCTGCTGCCACCCCATGAGAACTGTGCTGACACAAGCAACTAGACACAGACAATCAACAACAAACAAACAGTGCAACCCAGGCTACCTAAGTATGATTCTCAATCAGAGACAACTAATGACACCTTCCTCTGATTGAGAACCATTCTAGGCCGAAACATAGAAATCCCAAAATCATAGAAAAACAAACATAGACTGCCCACCCCAACTCACGCCCTGACCATACTAAATAATGACAAAACAAAGGAAATAAAGGTCAGAACGTGACAACTGCACTAATCCATGACATTGTGCCACTGTACCTGTGTGTTCGCTTGTTTACGTCTCTGTCTCCTACCCTGTTCCCCAGGACCTAGGGGGTTCTGCCCAACACCCAGACCCACCTGCGGTCCTCTGTTACCTGTTCTCCAGGACCTAGGGGGATCTGCCCAACACCCAGACCCACCTGCGGTCCTCCGTTACCTGTTCTCCAGGACCTAGGGGGTTCTGCCCAACACCCAGACCCACCTGCGGTCCTCTGTTACCTGTTCTCCAGGACCTAGGGGGTTCTGCCCAACACCCAGACCCACTTGCGGTCCTCAGTTACCTGTTCTCCAGGACCTAGGGGGTTCTGTTTATATATATTCAACCACAAGTACTAATGATAAATGCAAAAAATATATATATATTCAACCACAAGTACTAATGATAAATACAAATATATATATATATTTATATTCAACCATAAGTACTAATGATAAATACAAAAATATATATATATATATATATATATATATATATATATATTCAACCAAAAGTACTAATGACAAATACAAAAATATATATATATATATATATTCAAACACAAGTACTAATGATAAATACAAAAATATATATATATATATTCAACCATAAGTACTAATGATAAATACATCAATTATAATAGAGGACTGGTGAAATTATATTATTTCAATGTAGATAAGGGAACGTGAAAATAAAACATGACAGCTAAGCCAGTGTTTGAACCAAACGGATTTGCATATGAATAGGGAGGGAATGAGCAGACTTCCTGATCGGTAACGTAACAATGTGTGAAGCAGTTTACACATTTTATTAGCTATTTTCCAGAAGCGTAGCAAATGTTTAAGACATGGATTTCATGTTGTTGTAAATGTATAACAAGGTAACTCAAAAGTAGTTTTGAAGTAATGTTTTCATTTTTATTAGCTAAACAAACCTTGTTTAAAACAGTGAAATTGTTGCGGGAATCCGCCTTGTTTGCATAGCGGGGATGAAAAGATCTCTCTCTCTCTCTCAACTAAATTAAATTAAATGGTCCTTATTGGCATAGGGAACATATGTTAACATTGCCTAAGCAAGTGACCTAGATAATGTACAAAAGTGAAATAAACAATAAACATTACACTCACAGATGTTCCAACTCAACGTGGGGATGGGATACGCCCCCGTACTCCAAATGTTACCTTCATCCACACTGCTCCATCAAGAAGATTGAAATACTGCGAGTTTTCCCCGAAACTTTCCCTTTTTTCGTTCTGAGGAGCGTGACCGAGTGGAGGCGGAGGCCAGAGAGAAGGAGACGCGGGCGCTGGCTCTGGGGAGGGCCGACGTACTGATATAAGTGGATGCACCTGGCATTCCCTCAACTTGGGAGAAAAATGACTTGGTTGTGCCTTTTTTCGTTCTCATACTAGCTAGCAGTAGCCACCTCAGCCATT
Organism: Oncorhynchus keta; assembly: GCF_023373465.1. NCBI lineage: Eukaryota > Metazoa > Chordata > Actinopteri > Salmoniformes > Salmonidae > Oncorhynchus > Oncorhynchus keta. The sequence continues at coordinate 47,065,268 of NC_068428.1, forward strand.
TTGGAACGGCATGTCGCCTTGAACAACAAAAACCGACTGTCACGATAGTCATAATAACTGGACCAAAGCGCAGCGTGATCTGGGTTCCACATCTTTTAATTACGAGGTGAAACTCACAGCAAAACAAAACAATAAATCGCAAAACGAAACGTGAAGCTGCTAAAGTGCTCGCAGGCAACTATACATAGTCAAGATCCCACAAAGCACAATGGGGGAAATGACTGCCTAAATATGATTCCCAATCAAAGATAACGATAAACAGCTGCCTCTGATTGGGAACCATACCAGGCCAACATAGATGTATAAATCACCTAGACAACCCACCCTAGTCACACCCCGACCAACAGAGATAATAAAAAGCTCTCTATGGTCAGGGCGTGACAGTACCCCCCCCAAAGGTGCGGACTCCGACCGCAAAACCTGACTCAATAGGGGAGGGTCCGGGTGGGCATCTACCGTCGGGGGGGGGGCTCCGGTGTGGGGCAAAGTACCCACTCCGCTCGCAGATACGCCATGGCGGCTCTGGTGCGGGTATCGTAGCCAGAGGAAACGGACCGTGGACCGTGGATCGTCGCTGGAGGCTCTGGACCGTGGATCGTCGCTGGAGGCTCTGGACCGTGAACCGTCTCAGGAGGCCCTGGACCGTGGACCGTCTCAGGAGGTTCCAGACTGTGGACCGTCGTAGGAGGTTCTGGACTGTGGAATGTCGTTGGAGGTTCTGGACTGTGGAATGTCGTAGGAGGTTCTGGACTGTGGAATGTCGTTGGAGGTTCTGGACTGTGGAATGTCGTAGGAGGTTCTGGACTGTGGAACGTCGTTGGAGGTTCTGGACTGTGAACTGTCGCCGGAAGCTTGGTGCCGGCATCAAGTGTAACGGAACTTTAAGGACGAGTACGAAGAGCTGACTCAGGTGGCTTTAAATCGATAATACGCTCCTTCGGGCAAATGTCGTGCATCCTCCACCAATTCAATAACTCTCTAATTTCTCTCTCCTCCACATTCTCCCTAAAAGTCTCTGGTTCACTCCCCTCAACTTTCGCCGCCCACTCTTCGCTCAATCTGTCCCAATATTCCTCATCGGTCTCTGACTCACCCCTCAGCGTCGCCGCCCACTCTTCGCTCAATCTGTCCCAATATTCCTCCTCGGTCTCTGACTCACCCCTCAGCTCCACATTCTTCCTCAAAATATTCCTCTGGTTCTGACTCACCCCTCAGCGTCGCCGCCCACTCTTCGCTCAATCTGTCCCAATATTCCTCATCGGTCTCTGACTCACCCCTCAGCGTCGCTGTCCACTCCGTGTGACCCCACCCAAACATTTTTCGGGCTGTCTTTTGTGCTTACGTTGTGGCCGCGAACCCTGGCGGCGTCGCAGTCCTCCCCTTGCTGCCTCCGCCTGCTTCCATGGTGAGGCCTAACGGTTGTTATCTCCAAACCAGCAGGAGGAATGGGGGAATACGCTCCAGCTGAGCATTGTTCCCTGAAAGCAGAAATCTAATTGATGGATCTGTGTGGGATGAAAGTCCAGTTTGGAGTATGGTGGCGTATTCCCTTCCCTGCAATCAGCATCCATCCAAAACAATAATAAAGCAATTCCTCTGTTTCAGTAAAAAAAGCTGAGGGATTGTGGGGCTGGAGGAATGTAACCACTCTCAAATGCATAGATAGAGCTTATGGATGCAAGGACTGGCCATCCATGATATACATGTTTTGTTTGTTGTTGAGGCCATACAGTGTGTATATATATTTACTTTGTTTACAAACATTGGAGTAAAAACAAGTTGAATAATTTGGGTCTGATTGGGTATGACAGTATGCTCATGTGCTATTTCTAAGTTAAATTCTTCAAGAATCCATGGATACACAGCATTGTTTTTTTTACAAGTCCAAATATTGATGTAGAAACTTATCGAGGGTGTGGCCACCCTCTAATTGACTGACTAAAGACTCGCGACTGCCCCTAAAAAACAAACAACTTATCTCTTTTGAAATCGACTTTGATATGAGTCAGAAACGTCTATTCTACTGTCAAAATTGACCACAAAGTGTTAAATAGGAACATTTTGGTCATAAAATCACAACAAGTAAATTGGTTTTACAATTATGTCAACAATTTATACCCCCTTTTGTCAAGCTCCACCCACTTTCCTTCATTGAACGGGGGGGGGAGTGGGTGGAGCTTGTTGTTTCATCACCCCCCAAAAACATGTTCAAAGGATCATGGCTTTTTGAGACTGAAAAGCCCAATACTGATTGACCACATGCCTCTGGCTCCAGTTCAACAATGCCTGTTTCCAGAAGGATGCGTAAGCCAATCAGAGTTCACATTCTGAAGGACCCTAAGTATGAGAAACAGGGGGTTGGAGTTTTTGCCGGTCCCCCCAGGTCTGCACCAGTAATTATTAGGGTGAGGTACATGGGATACAAACAGCTTACTACCGTATTCCCAAAGATTCTTATAACTAAACCAAGATAGACCACAGCTTGTTATTTCCAATGGGAACAAATGAGTCAGAGTGGACAGAACAAGCAAGGAGGGGGGGCAGAGCCAAGCACGAGCTAGCGAGATCCTATTGGCGTTTCTTATCATCGTCTGCATATTTCCGTTAGGGAACGCCTCCTCTGTAAAGTGGGCGTGTGCAATAACTAAATTCTCCTTCTAAACAACTCAATTTAAAAATAAAATAAAAATGTTTGCAAAGGCTAAAGTTTGGTTCGTAACACATTTTATTTTGGGGAACAGAAAAATGTATTGAGATCAAATGTTTCATCGATGAGGAAAATGTGCAAAAACGTCGACCAAAATCCATCTCGTTCCATCTTCTCCCAAATGCCCCCAGTGGGCTTCCTCTCACTACCTTATCTGCCGAGCGGATGCTTGACAATGAATAGCAGGCTAATGATTGCTTTGCAACTCTTGCAGTTAGCCATTGATTTCCTTCCAAACCTACTCATTTTTTTTTTGTTTTGAATTTGCGATTTCCAACTTGTTGCGTAATGTTTATGTCCGATGAGCATCGATTCTGTTCTATCTATCATTTCTCTTCATATGACAAGGATTCATATTCAACTCTTTGTGTGTTGTGATTGAGTGGGGGAGAAACAGCTGCAGGCTGCAGGTTCTGTCAGCCCCAGCCCCTCTGGCTGCCACTGATACCGTGCCTCCTGATTGGCTCTTATCGCCCCCTTGGGGGAAGGGTGGCCATGGAATGGCCCATCTTCAGTCGGCCGATGGTTCATGGGGGGGAAACACTGCTCAAAATCTACCCGGGCATTTATGCAGAGGAACAAGTACAATGTTCTGGAATATGGCCATCCCAGTCCCCAGACCTGAATATCATTGAGAATCTGTGGGATGATTTTGAAGCGGGCTGTCCATGCTCGGCAACCATCAAACCGAACTGAACTGGAGATGTTTTGTAAGGAGGAATGGTCCAACATACCTTCATCCAGAATCCAGACACTCATTAGAGGCTTATGGGAAGCATCTAGAGGCTGTTATTTTAGCAAAAGGAGGCTCTATTAAATGATGTGATTTTTCTATTGGGGTGCCCACATTTTCTGTTAATCCAATAAACCTCATTTCACTGCTGAAATATGACTGTGTCCATCAGTTATTTGATAGATCAAAATTAAATTGCCGATCCAAACACCCAATTATTTATAAATGGAAATCATGGAAATTGCCCAAACTTTTTCACATGACTTGTATCTGTTGGTCGTAGATATCTTCATAAAAAGCAGTGGATCAGAAAACCAGTCAGCTGTGATTTACCTCAAGCCTCGCTGGAAACCTTCTATTCCACACATCTGCCCTCTCATTGGCTAGAATGGTCCCACCTGATCTTGTCTACCTTCAATCATTGAGCACACGTATTTCCACTGTTTTAGAGCGGTCACTCGGCTATCTTGTCAATATAACAGATCGTCTTTGGTGTAGTGTGGCAGAAGGTGTCTGTCTGAAGATAGTGGACAAATTAAATAGTTTTATTCAGACAATTTGTTTGTATAAAAGGACATGGACTATTTCTGCTCTATTCAGTAAAGTGCACATAGTATAGTGTATACTTGGCGTGTAGGTTATTCGG
>NC_068428.1:47074353-47096853 GCF_023373465.1 Oncorhynchus keta
CATGTATTGACTCAGGGGGTTGAATACTTATCTAATCAAGATATATTAGCATATTACTTTTCATTTTTATCCGATTTTGAATTTTTTTACGAATGTTAAGAATTTGTAATTTCCATAAAATTACAGAGTATTTTGTCAGAACAGGTCTGTTTGGGTCTGTTTTTCAGAACCATCTGACTGTCAGAACAGGTCTGTTTGGGTCTGTTTTTCAGAACTGTCATGGAAAGAGCAGGTGTTCCTAATGTTTTGTACACTGTGTATTTTCTTGGCGTGTGTGTGTCTCAACATGACATCATCAGCCAGGAGCTCCAGACAGTCTCTACATGACATCATCAGCCAGGAGCTCCAGACAGTCTCTACATGACATCATCATTCTGGTGCTCCAGACAGTCTCTACATGACATCATCAGCCAGGAGCTCCAGACAGTCTCTACATGACATCATCATTCTGGTGCTCCAGACAGTCGCTACATGACATCATCATTCTGGTGCTCCAGACAGTCGCTACATGACATCATCAGCCTGGTGCTCCAGACAGTTGCTACATGACATCATCAGCCTGGTGCTCCAGACAGTCTCTACATGACATCATCAGCCTGCTCCAGACAGTCTCTACATGACATCATCATTCTGGTGCTCTAGACAGTCGCTACATGACATCATCAGCCTGGTGCTCCAGACAGTCTCTACATGACATCATCAGCCTGGTGCTCCAGACAGTCTCTACCTGTCATCATCAGCCTGGTGCTCCAGAAAGTCTCTACATGACATCATCAGCCTGGTGCTCCAGACAGTCTCTACATGACATCATCAGCCTGCTCCAGACAGTCTCTACATGACATCATCAGCCTGCTCCAGACAGTCTCTACATGACATCATCAGCCTGGTGCTCCAGACAGTCTCTACATGACATCATCAGCCTGCTCCAGACAGTCTCTACATGACATCATCAGCCTGGTGCTCCAGACAGTCTCTACATGACACCATCAGCCTGTTCTAGACAGTCTCTACATGACATCATCAGCCTGGTGCTCCAGACAATCTCTACATGACATCATCAGCCAGGAGCTCCAGACAGTCTCTACATGACATCATCAGCCAGGAGCTCCAGACAGTCTCTACATGACATCATCAGCCTGGTGCTCCAGACAGTTGCTACATGACATCATCAGCCTGGTGCTCCAGACAGTCTCTACATGACATCATCAGCCTGCTCCAGACAGTCTCTACATGACATCATCAGCCTGGTGCTCCAGACAGCCTCTACATGACATCATCAGTCTGGTGCTCCAGACAGTCTCTATATGACTTCATCAGCCTGCTCCAGACAGTCTCTACATGACATCATCAGCCAGGAGCTCAAGACAGTCTCTCCATGACATCATCAGCCAGGAGCTCCAGACAGTCTCTACATGACATCATCAGCCTGGTGCTCCAGACAGTCGCTACATGACATCATCATTCTGGTGCTCCAGACAGTCGCTACATGACATCATCAGCCTGGTGCTCCAGACAGTCGCTACATGACATCATCATTCTGGTGCTCCAGACAGTCTCTACATTACATCATCAGCCAGGAGCTCCAGACAGTCTCTACATGACATCATCAGCCTGCTCCAGACAGTCTCTACATGACATCATCAGCCTGCTCCAGACAGTCTCTACATGACATCATCAGCCTGCTCCAGACAGTCTCTACATGACATCATCACTGCTGTTTTTTAACACCAATAAAACCCATCAGTTTAACAATAATTTAGTAAATGTCAAACGCCAGGCAACTGAGATAAACTTTTAAAATGATGTTTCTGTTTGTTGCTAACTGTTCGCTGGGGAGCCAGTTCAAATCATGACCAGAACCAAACAACAAGTTCTTCACTTTAGTTTCTTTTTATTCATTATTAGAGGAATACACTCACTTCAAGATCATTATTTACATTTATTTATCGGCAACGCCAATTACTGAACATTTCTCGTGGTTGTCAAGCGTGACAGCGACTAAATAAAACCCCTGCGTCATAACGTCGCTGTAGCTTTCTGGTAGCTATGACAACAGAGGCTGCAAACAAAATATATTTATAACTATCGGAGATAGTTCATCTGCGTCGTTTTCAATGGGAGCAAATGCATTCCTAGTGGGCAGAACAAGAAGGGAAGCAGGCGGAGCCAAGCCTGAGCTAGCGAGATCCTATTGGCGCGTTTTATGCATGTATTTGCATATTTCCAATTTGGGAACGCCTTCTCTGTGAAGTGCACGTGTTTTATGAACTGATACATAAAAACTACGCCGGATTCAAAACTTTTTTTCAAATTCAATTATTACACAAAATTCTTGCATCAACAATAGAGCCTTAGGGGCCCTGTTCAAAAGGAGCACACTATATAGGGAATAGGGCTCTGGCCTAAAGTAGTGCACTATATAGGGAATAGGGCCTTGGTCAAACGTAGTGCACTATGTAGGGAATAGGGCTCTGGCCTAAAGTAGTGAGCCCCAGTCTGAGAGGTAGATGTGTGGGCCCCAGTCTGAGAGGTAGATGTGGGGGCCCCAGTCTGAGAGGTAGATGTGGGGGCCCCAGTCTGAGAGGTAGGTGTGGGGGCCCCAGTCTGAGAGGTAGATGTGTGGGCCCCAGTCTGAGAGGTAGGTGTGGGGGCCCCAGTCTGAGAGGTAGGTGTGGGGGCCCCAGTCTGAGAGGTAGGTGTGGGGGCCCCAGTCTGAGAGGTAGATGTGGGGGCCCCAGTCTGAGAGGTAGGTGGGGGCCCCAGTCTGAGAGGTAGGTGTGGGGGCCCCAGTCTGAGAGGTAGGTGTGGGGGCCCCAGTCTGAGAGGTAGGTGTGGGGGCCCCAGTCTGAGAGGTAGGTGTGGGGGCCCCAGTCTGAGAGGTAGGTGTGGGGGCCCCAGTCTGAGAGGTAGACAGACAGCAGTGGTAAAAGAGATGGAGGAAAAATATATTATACATATCTACTGTACCACAACCCAACAGACTACTATCACAACCCAACAGACTACTATCACAATGAGACATACTGTACTACAACCCAACAGACTACTACAGACCACTATCACAGTGAGAGATACTGTACTTACAACCCAACAGACTACTATCACAGTGAGAGATACTGTATCACAACCCAACAGACTACTACAGACCACTATCACAGTGAGAGATTCATCCAACCATCCATTCACAAGCCTTGAGCCCCAAGCAAACAGATTGTGAGGAATGTCAGATTGAGACATTGAAAGCCAAATGTGACAAGACAGGCTGTGGAACTCAGCACTTTGAGGGGAGAAACGTTGCTGATGCGGTCAATGACGGGGATATAGAAAAAGAAAATAGAAAGGGAACATGCAATCCTTCACAACACCTGTATCTTTACCTGTACCTGTATCTGTATCTGTATCTGTACCTGTACCTGTACCTGTACCTGTACCTGTACCTGTACCTGTATCTGTATCTGTACCTGTACCTGTACCTGTATCTGTATCTGTATCTGTACCTGTATCTGTATCTGTATCTGTACCTGTATCTGTACCTGTACCTGTATCTGTACCTGTACCTGTATCTGTACCTGTACCTGTATCTGTATCTGTATCTGTACCTGTACCTGTACCTGTACCTGTACCTGTATCTGTATCTGTATCTGTACCTGTATCTGTACCTGTACCTGTATCTGTACCTGTACCTGTATCTGTACCTGTACCTGTATCTGTATCTGTATCTGTACCTGTACCTGTACCTGTACCTGTACCTGTACCTGTACCTGTACCTGTACCTGTATCTGTACCTGTACCTGTACATGTACCTGTATCTGTATCTGTACCTGTACCTGTACCTGTACCTGTATCTGTACCTGTACCTGTAAATGTATCTGTACCTGTACCTGTATATGTACCTGTATCTGTACCTGTATCGGTATCTGTACCTGTACCTGTATCTGTATCTGTACCTGTATCTGTATCTGTATCTGTATCTGTATCTGTATCTGTACCTATATCTGTATCTGTACCTGTACCTGTACCTGTACCTGTACCTGTACCTGTACCTGTACCTGTACCTGTATATGTATCTGTACTATCTGTATCTGTATCTGTATCTGTAGTATCTGTATCTGTAGTATCTGTATCTGTATCTGTAGTATCTGTATCTGTATGTATCTGTAGTATCTGTATCTGTATCTGTAGTATCTGTATCTGTATCTGTAGTATCTGTATCTGTATCTGTAGTGTCTGTATCTGTATCTGTAGTATCTGTATCTGTATCTGTAGTGTCTGTATCTGTATCTGTAGTATCTGTAGTATCTGTAGTATCTGTATCTGTAGTGTCTGTATCTGTATCTGTAGTATCTGTATCTGTATCTGTAGTATCTGTATCTGTATCTGTAGTGTCTGTATCTGTATCTGTATCTGTATATCTGTATCTGTAGTATCTGTATCTGTAGTGTCTGTATCTGTAGTATCTGTAGTGTCTGTATCTGTATCTGTAGTGTCTGTATCTGTATCTGTAGTGTCTGTATCTGTATCTGTAGTGTATGTATCTGTAGTATCTGTATCTGTATCTGTAGTGTCTGTAGTATCTGTAGTGTCTGTATCTGTAGTATCTGTATCTGTATCTGTAGTATCTGTATCTGTATCTGTAGTATCTGTATCTGTAGTGTCTATATCTGTATCTGTAGTATCTGTAGTATCTGTAGTATCTGTAGTATCTGTATCTGTAGTATCTGTAGTATCTGTAGTATCTGTAGTATCTGTAGTGTCTGTATCTGTAGTATCTGTATCTGTATCTGTATCTGTAGTGTCTGTATCTGTATCTGTAGTGTCTGTATCTGTATCTGTATCTGTATCTGTATCTGTAGTGTCTGTATCTGTAGTATCTGTATCTGTAGTTTCTGTATCTGTAGTATCTGTATCTGTATCTGTAGTTTCTGTATCTGCAGTGTCTATATCTGTATCTGTATCTGTAGTGTCTGTAGTATCTGTAGTGTCTGTAGTATCTGTATCTGTATACGTTGCTGATGCTGGTCAATGACGGGGAGATAGAAAGAAAATAGAAAGAGAACATGCAATCCTTCATCAAGACCTGTACCTGTACCTGTACCTGTATCTGTAGTATCTGTATCTGTACCTGTATCTGTACCTGTATCTGTATCTGTATCTGTACCTGTACCTGTATCTGTACCTGTATCTGTACTGTATCTGTACCTGTACCTGTACCTGTACCTGTATCTGTACCTGTACCTGTATCTGTATCTGTACCTGTATCTGTATCTGTATCTGTATCTGTACCTGTATCTGTATCTGTATCTGTACCTGTACCTGTATCTGTACCTGTACCTGTATCTGTATCTGTATCTGTACCTGTACCTGTACCTGTATCTGTATCTGTATCTGTACCTGTACCTGTACCTGTATCTGTACCTGTACCTGTATCTGTACCTGTATCTGTATCTGTATCTGTACCTGTACCTGTACCTGTACCTGTACCTGTATCTGTACCTGTACCTGTACCTGTATCTGTACCTGTACCTGTATCTGTATCTGTATCTGTATCTGTATCTGTATCTGTACCTGTACCTGTATCTGTATCTGTACCTGTATCTGTATCTGTACCTGTATCCTGTATCTGTATCTGTAGTATCCTGTACCTGTACCTGTATCTGTAGTATCTGTATCTGTATGTGTATCTGTATCTGTAGTATCTGTATCTGTAGTATCTGTATCTGTAGTATCTGTAGTATCTGTATCTGTATCTGTAGTATCTGTATCTGTAGTATCTGTATCTGTATCTGTAGTATCTGTATCTGTATCTGTAGTGTCTGTATCTGTATCTGTAGTGTCTGTATCTGTATCTGTAGTATCTGTAGTATCTGTATCTGTATCTGTAGTGTATCTGTATATCTGTATCTGTAGTATCTGTAGTATCTGTAGTATCTGTATCTGTAGTATCTGTAGTATCTGTAGTATCTGTATCTGTAGTATCTGTATCTGTAGTATCTGTATCTGTAGTGTCTGTATCTGTAGTATCTGTATCTGTAGTATCTGTAGTATCTGTATCTGTAGTGTCTGTATCTGTAGTATCTGTATCTGTAGTGTATGTATCTGTAGTATCTGTATCTGTAGTATCTGTATCTGTAGTATCTGTATCTGTAGTATCTGTATCTGTAGTGTCTGTATCTGTATCTGTAGTATCTGTATCTGTATCTGTAGTGTCTGTATCTGTATCTGTAGTATCTGTATCTGTAGTGTCTGTATCTGTAGTGTCTGTATCTGTAGTGTCTGTATCTGTAGTGTCTGTATCTGTAGTGTCTGTATCTGTAGTGTCTGTATCTGTATCTGTAGTATCTGTATCTGTAGTATCTGTATCTGTATCTGTAGTGTCTGTATCTGTATCTGTAGTGTCTGTATCTGTATCTGTATCTGTATCTGTAGTATCTGTATCTGTATCTGTTGTATCTGTATCTGTAGTATCTGTATCTGTAGTATCTGTATCTGTATCTGTAGTATCTGTATCTGTATCTGTAGTGTATCTGTATCTGTATCTGTAGTGTCTGTATCTGTATCTGTAGTATCTGTATCTGTATCTGTAGTGTCTGTATCTGTAGTGTCTGTATCTGTATCTGTAGTCTGTAGTGTCTGTATCTGTAGTGTCTGTATCTGTATCTGTATCTGTATCTGTAGTGTATGTATCTGTAGTGTCTGTATCTGTATCTGTAGTATCTGTATCTGTATCTGTATCTGTAGTGTCTGTATCTGTAGTGTCTGTATCTGTATCTGTATCTGTATCTGTAGTGTCTGTATCTGTAGTATCTGTATCTGTATCTGTAGTGTCTGTATCTGTAGTGTCTGTATCTGTAGTGTCTGTATCTGTAGTGTCTGTATCTGTAGTATCTGTATCTGTAGTGTCTGTATCTGTATCTGTAGTCTGTATCTGTAGTGTCTGTATCTGTAGTGTCTGTATCTGTAGTATCTGTATCTGTAGTGTCTGTATCTGTAGTATCTGTATCTGTATCTGTAGTGTCTGTATCTGTAGTATCTGTATCTGTATCTGTAGTGTCTGTATCTGTAGTGTCTGTATCTGTAGTATCTGTATCTGTAGTATCTGTATCTGTAGTATCTGTAGTATCTGTATCTGTATCTGTATCTGTATCTGTAGTATCTGTATCTGTATCTGTATCTGTATCTGTAGTATCTGTATCTGTATCTGTATCTGTAGTATCTGTATCTGTATCTGTATCTGTAGTATCTGTATCTGTATCTGTAGTATCTGTAGTATCTGTATCTGTATCTGTAGTATCTGTAGTATCTGTATCTGTATCTGTATCTGTATCTGTAGTATCTGTATCTGTATCTGTATCTGTAGTATCTGTATCTGTATCTGTATCTGTAGTATCTGTATCTGTATCTGTATCTGTAGTATCTGTATCTGTATCTGTAGTATCTGTATCTGTATCTGTAGTGTCTGTATCTGTATCTGTAGTGTCTGTATCTGTAGTATCTGTATCTGTAGTGTCTGTATCTGTAGTATCTGTATCTGTAGTGTCTGTATCTGTAGTATCTGTATCTGTAGTATCTGTATCTGTAGTATCTGTATCTGTATCTGTAGTATCTGTATCTGTATCTGTAGTATCTGTATCTGTAGTATCTGTATCTGTATCTGTAGTATCTGTATCTGTAGTGTCTGTATCTGTATCTGTAGTATCTGTATCTGTATCTGTAGTATCTGTATCTGTATCTGTAGTATCTGTATCTGTATCTGTAGTATCACACTACATCTGTAGTATGACTATGGCGCACGATGAGTATCTGTATCTGTAGAGCACTATGACTATGGCGCACGATGGCGCACTATGACTATGGAGTAACGAATCGCACGATGGCGCACTATGACTATGGAGCACGATGGCGCACTATGGCGCACTATGGAGCACGATGGCGCACGAATGCGCACGATGGCGCACGAATGCGAACGATGGCGCACTATGACTATGGCGCACGATGGCGCACTATGACTATGGCGCACGATGGCGCACTATGACTATGGCGCACGATGGCGCACTATGGCGCACGATGGCGCACGATGGCGCACGATGGCGCACGATGGCACACTATGGCGCACTATGGAGAGAGGGGTTTGATGGCGCACGAATGCGCACGATGGCGCACTATGACTATGGGGCACGATGGCGCACTATGACTATGGCGCACGATGGCGCACTATGACTATGGAGCACGATGGCGCACTGATGGGAGCACGATGGCGCACTATGACTATGGCGCAAGATGGTGCACTATGACTATGGCGCACGATGGTGCACTATGACTCTCCTGCATGGCGCACGATGGCGCACTATGACTATGGAGACGATGGCGCACTATGGAGCACGATGGCGCAGGGGAGAGAGGGTTTGAAGGCGCACGATGGCGCACGAATGCGCACAATGGCGCACTATGACTAGGGAGCACGATGGCGCACTATGACTAGGGCGCACGATGGCGCAGGGGTTTGACTAGGGCGCACGATGGCGCACTATGGCGCACGATGGCGCACGATGGCGCAGAGGCGCAAGATGAGGGCACTATGGCGCACTATGGAGCACGATGGCGCACGAGAGGGAGCAAGATGGCGGGGTCACTATGACTATGGCGCAGATGGCGCACTATGACTATGAGAGACATCAATGGCGCACTAACAGACTATGGCGCACATGATGGCGCAAAATAAATGGCGCACGATGGCGCACTATGGCGCACTATGGAGCACGATGGCGCACTAATGACATTGGTTCAGGATTGCGCACTATGGCGCACTATGGAGCACGATGGCGCACGAATGCGCACGATGGCGCACGAATGCGCACGATGGCGCACTATGACTATGGCGCACGATGGCGCACTATGACTATGGAGCACGATGGCGCACTATGGAGCACGATGGCGCACTATGACTATGGCGCACGATGGCGCACTATGACTATGGCGCACGATGGCGCACTATGACTATGGCGCACGATGGCGCACTATGGCGCACTATGGCGCACGATGGCGCACTATGGCGCACTATGGCGCACGATGGCGCACTATGGCGCACTATGGCGCACGATGGCGCACGATGGCGCACCGGTTTGGGTTCCGTACATTTTATTCCTCTGGCTCCTCTGTCCTCTCAGCAGATGATCCCCAGAAACAACATCTGGGATTGTGTAAATAACTGTGTCCTCTGTACTCTCATCCCAGCACATCAAACGTTCGCAGCATCTGACGCTGTGACACTTTCCTCAAAGCCAGGTGAGAGAGAGAGAGAAAGAGAGAGAGAGAGAGAGAGAGAGAAAGAGAGAGAGAGAGGAGAGAGAGAGAGAGAGAGAGAGAGAGAGATCTTCAGGTTTCAAATCAGCAACTCTCCTATTGCTTCTCAAAAGCAAAGACACGCACTTTAAATCAAACGCACACATACACAAGTCCAACCTAATGCCCACTCAAAGAGAGGATGTCACACAAACCTTACCCACAAGCCCTTGCCCTATGATGGAGGCCAGCTCACATGTGTGTCAAAACAGCCTTAATTGGTCGGGGCAAGGACTTTACAAGATGTTAAGAGTTCCACAGGGATGCTGGCCCCATGTTAACTACAATGCTTCCCACAGTTGTGTCCAGTTGTCTGGATGTCCTTTGGCTGGTGGATCATTCTTGATACACACAGGAAACTGTTGAGCTTGAAAAAAAACAGCAGAGTTTAAGTTCTTGACACAAATCGGTGCACCTGGCACCCATACTACCACCTACTACCATACTACCACCTACTACCATACTACCACCTACTACCATACTACCACCTACTACCATACTACCACCTACTACCATACTACCACCTACTACCATACCCCGTTCAAAGACACTTAAATATTTTGTCTTGCCCATTCACCCTCTGAATGGCACACATAAACAATCCATGTTTCGTTTGTCTCAAGGCTTAAACATCCTTCTTTAACCCGTCTCCTCCTCTTGGTAGGCCGTCATTGTAAATAAGAATTTGTTCTTAACTGACTTGCCTAGTTAAATAAAGGTTCAATTAATTTGAAAAATCTCCCCCTTTTTTCACCTAAAATGACATACACAAATCTAACTATCTAATCTATCTATGCATATTCTTGATACCATTCGAAAGGAAACATTTTGAAGTTTGTGGAAATGTGAAATGAATGTAAGAGAATGTAACACATTAGATCTGGTAAAAGATAATGAAAAGGAAAAAAACAGCTGGTTTTTTTTGTACCCTCATCTTTGAAATGGAAGAGAAAGACCATAATGTATTATTCCAGCTCAGGTGCAATTTAGATTTTGGCCAATGTATGTGCAAAGTTTTAGACTGATCCAATGAACCATTACATTTCTGTTCAAAATGTTGTATCAAGACTGCCCAAATGTGCCTAAACTGTTTATTGATTATGTAACAATAGGCGAGCGCCTCCGCCAGATCCCTCTGAAATGACCTGCTGTAAACAAGCAGAGCAGGGCATCAAGTTTAACAGATATTTTTATTGATTAGTATTGGGGGATAATGTGTTTCCAGGTCTGTTGTGGTGTCAACAAACTGCATATCTGCTTTCACTAGACGTCTGTATAGGTTTAGAAAACCCTCGCAGATAAACAGAACAACGCGGGGGGAGTCTTGGCAATGGCTGTGGAAGAGAAAGTAGTGCTCTGGGAATGTCCAGACAGAAACCGCCCCGACTCTCTAGATATAGTGTATGACTCCGGAGTAGGGATACTTCAAACAACTGCATTCCCGTGAGAATCACATCACAGGATGCCGCGCCACCATTTGAAGAGATCAGACTGAGCGTGCTTGGTGGCGCTTGGTCAATAAGTAATTAGTGGAGGATTCGATGGAGGACGCTTACCTTGTGATGCTGTGATGTGACCCAGAGAGTCACCCTCCCCTTCTCTCCCCTCCCCTCTCATTCCCCACTACTCTCCTCTCCTTTTCGTCTCTCTTCTACTCTCCTGTCCTCCCCTCCTCTCTCATACTTCTCTCCTGGATGAATGGAGGAGTGGTGGGATAGAGATATGGAGGCACTGAAGAATGGAGAGATAGAGGGATGAGCGATGGAGAGATGGAGGTATGGAGAGATAGAGGGATGAGAGATTGAGAGATAGAGAGATGGTGAGATGGAGGGATGGTGAGATAGGGGGATGAGAGATGGAGAGGTAGAGGGATGAGAGATGGAGAGATGAGAGATAGAGAGATGGCGAGATGGAGGGTTGGTGAGATAGAGGGATGAGAGATGGAGAGATGAGAGATAGAGGGATGAGAGATAGAGGGATGAGAGATGGAGAGATGAGAGATGGAGAGATGAGAGATCGAGAGATAGGGGAATGAGAGATGGAGAGATGGAGGGATGAGAGAGAGGGATGAGAGATGGAGAGATGAGAGACAGAGAGATGGAGAGATGGAGGGATGAGAGATAGAGGGATGAGAGATGGAGAGATGGAGGGATGAGAGATGGAGAGATAGATGAGATGGAGAGATGGAGGGATGAGAGATAGAGGGATGAGAGATGGAGAGATAGAGAGATGAGAGATGAGAGATAGGGGGATGAGAGATGGAGAGATGGAGGGATGAGAGAGAGGGATGAGAGATGGAGAGATGAGAGATAGAGAGATGGAGAGATGGAGGGATGAGAGATGGCGAGATGGAGGTATGGAGAGATAGAGGGGTGAGCAATGGAGACATAGAGGGATGAGAGATGGAGGGATGAGAGATAGAGGGATGAGAGATGGAGAGATGGAGGGATGAGAGATGGAGAGATGGAGGGTTGAGAGATGGAGAGATGGAGGGATGAGAGATGGAGAGAAAGAGGGATGAGAGATGGAGAGATGAGAGATAGAGAGATGGAGAGATGGAGGGATGAGAGATGGCGAGATGGAGGTATGGAGAGATAGAGGGGTGAGCAATGGAGGGATAGAGGGATGAGAGATGGAGGGATGAGAGATAGAGGGATGAGAGATGGAGAGATGGAGGGATGAGAGATGGAGGGATGGAGGGATGAGAGATGGAGAGATGGAGGGATGAGAGATGGATGGATGGAGAGATGGAGAGAAAGAGGGATGGACCCTCCTCCTCTCTATCTCTCTATC
The DNA here is from genome assembly GCF_023373465.1 of Oncorhynchus keta. NCBI lineage: Eukaryota > Metazoa > Chordata > Actinopteri > Salmoniformes > Salmonidae > Oncorhynchus > Oncorhynchus keta. The sequence continues at coordinate 47,086,486 of NC_068428.1, forward strand.
AGACCCTCCTCTCTATCTCTCTGTCAGACCCTCCTCTCTATCTCGCTGTCAGACCCTCCTCTCTATCTTTCTATCAGACCCTCCTCTCTATCTCTCTGTCAGACCCTCCTCTCTATCTCTCTGTCAGACCCTCCTCTCTATCTCTATCAGACCCTCCTCTCTATCTCTCTGTCAGACCCTCCTCCTCTCTATCTCTCTGTCAGACCCTCCTCTCGATCTCGCTGTCAGACCCTCCTCTCTATCTCTCTGTCAGACCCTCCTCCTCTCTATCTCTCTGTCAGACCCTCCTCTCTATCTCTCTGTCAGACCCTCCTCTCTATCTCTCTGTCAGACCCTCCTCTCTATCTCTCTGTCAGACCCTCCTCTCTATCTCTCTATCAGACCCTCCTCTCTATCTCTCTGTCAGACCCTCCTCTCTATCTCTCTGTCAGACCCTCCTCTCTATCTCTATCAGACCCTCCTCTCTATCTCTCTGTCAGACCCTCCTCTCTATCTCTCTGTCAGACCCTCCTCTCTCTGTCTCTCTGTCAGACCCTCCTCTCTATCTCGTTGTCAGACCCTCCTTAGTTCTCAGGCAGTAAGTGTGTGAGTGAAGCTGTGAGATCCTGTGAAAACCCTTGACTGGCAGAGCAGTGGCACAGCCTCAGGCCTTACAAATAGTTTACGGGACTGCATGCAACTATAACAATAACTGGCAGCCCGGAGAGAAAGAGAGAGGGAGGGAGAGAAAGAGAGAGAGAGAGAGAGAGAGAGAGAGAGAGGGAGAGAGAGAGAGACAGAGACAGAGAGAGATAGAGGGAGAGAGAGATAGAGATAGAGAGAGAGACAGAGAGAGAGAAAGAGACAGAGAAAGAGAGAGACAGAGAGCGAGAGAGAGAGAGAAAGAAAGGGGGGAGAGAGAGAGAAAGAGAGGGGGTAGAGAGAGAAAGAGAGAGGGAGAGAGAGAGATAGAGAGAAAGAAAGGGGGGAGAGAGAGAGAAAGAGAGGGGGTAGAGAGAGAGAAAGAGAGAGGGAGAGAGAGAGATAGAGAGAGACAGAGAGCGAGAGAGAGAGAGAAAGAAAGGGGGGAGAGAGAGAGAAAGAGAGGGGGTAGAGCGAGAGAAAGAGAGAGGGAGAGAGAGAGATAGAGAGAGAGACAGAGACAGAGAAAGAGAGAGACAGCGAGCGAGAGAGAGGGGTAGATAGAGAGACAGAGACAAAGACAGAGACAGAGACAGAGAGAGAGAGATAGAGAGGGGTAGAGAGAGAGAAAGAAAGGGGGAGAGAGAGAGAAAGAGAGGGGGTAGAGAGAGAGAGAGAGAGGGGGAGAGAGAGAAAGAGGGGGAGAGAGAGAGAGAGGAAGAGAGGGAGTAGAGAGAGAGGGGAGAGAGAGAGAGAGAGAAAGAGAGAAAGAGACCCTTGAATTGAGAGAGCGATGTTAGCCCTGTTCACCACCCCTGTTCACCCCCCAGCCCTGTTCACCCCCCCAGCCCTGTTCACCCCCCCAGCCCTGTTCACCCCCTCAGCACTTTGTGTGTTTAGACACAGATGTTATCTGAAGAGGCTTACAGGGATTTAAACATGCCGACTTCATAGTACGGAGACATCCCACTTCTGACACCAATCTAACAGTAACCCTTGTCTTTCTAATCACACACACACACACACACACACACACACACACACACACACACACACACACACACACACACACACACACACACACACACACACACACACACACACACACACACACACACACACAGCGGGAGTCCAGATTAATGCTCCAGACCAGGGATGTTAGACAGCTTCATCCGACCAGGGATGTTAGACAGCTTCACCAGACCAGGGATGTTAGACAGCTTCACCAGACCAGGGATGTTAGACAGCTTCACCAGACCAGGGATGTTAGACAGCTTCATCAGGCCAGGGATGTTAGACCAGGGATGTTTCATCAGACCAGGGATGTTAGACAGCTTCATCAGGCCAGGGATGTTAGACAGCTTCACCAGACCAGGGATGTTAGACAGCTTCATCAGACCAGGGATGTTAGACCAGGGATGTTAGACCAGCACAACAATGTTTATAAAGTTGCCTGGTTTGCTAGATTGAATCATGTAGAGACTGAAGTACCTGGCTGATGATGTCATGTAGAGACTGTCTGGAGCAGGCTGATGATGTCATGTAGAGACTGTCTAGAGCACCAGAATGATGATGTCATGTAGAGACTGTCTGGAGCACCAGGCTGATGATGTCATGTAGAGACTGTCTGGAGCACCAGGCTGATGATGTCATCTAGAGACTGTCTGGAGCACCAGGCTGATGATGTCATGTAGAGACTGTCTGGAGCACCAGGCTGATGATGTCATCTAGAGACTGTCTGGAGCACCAGGCTGATGATGTCATCTAGAGACTTTCTGGAGCACCAGGCTGATGATGACAGGTAGAGACTGTCTGGAGCACCAGGCTGATGATGTCATGTAGCGACTGTCTGGAGCACCAGGCTGATGATGTCATGTAGAGACTGTCTGGAGCACCAGGCTGATGATGTCATCTAGAGACTGTCTGGAGCACCAGGCTGATGATGTCATGTAGAGACTGTCTGGAGCACCAGGCTGATGATGTCATCTAGAGACTGTCTGGAGCACCAGGCTGATGATGTCATCTAGAGACTTTCTGGAGCACCAGGCTGATGATGACAGGTAGAGACTGTCTGGAGCACCAGGCTGATGATGTCATGTAGCGACTGTCTGGAGCACCAGGCTGATGATGTCATCTAGAGACTGTCTGGAGCACCAGGCTGATGATGTCATCTAGAGACTTTCTGGAGCACCAGGCTGATGATGACAGGTAGAGACTGTCTGGAGCACCAGGCTGATGATGTCATGTAGCGACTGTCTGGAGCACCAGGCTGATGATGTCATGTAGCGACTGTCTGGAGCACCAGGCTGATGATGTCTGTTGCCTGCTGCCTTCTACCTGCTACCTACTACCTGGTGCCTGCTACCTGGTGCCTGCTACCTGGTGCCTGCTACCTGGTGCCTGCTACCTGGTGCCTGGTGCCTGGTGCCTGCTGCCTGCTACCTGCTACCTGCTGCCTGCTGCCTGCTGCCTTCTACCTGTTATCTGCTACCTGCTACCTGCTACCTGCTGCCTGCTGCCTGCTGCCTGCTACCTGGTGCCTGCTACCTGGTGCCTGCTACCTGCTACCTGCTACCTGCTGCCTGCTGCCTGCTGCCTTCTACCTGTTATCTGCTACCTGCTACCTGCTACCTGCTGCCTGCTACCTGCTGCCTTCTACCTGTTATCTGCTACCTGCTGCCTGCTACCTGCTGCCTGCTGCCTGCTACCTGCTACCTGTTACCTGTTACCTCCTACCTGCTGCCTGCTACCTGCTGTCTGCTGCCTGCTACCTGCTACCTGTTACCTGTTACCTGTTACCTCCTACCTGCTGCATGCTACCTGCTACCTGTTACCTGTTATCTTCTACCTGCTGGCCTCTACCTGCTGGCCTCTACCTGCTGGCCTCTACCTGCTGGCCTCTACCTGTTGGCCTCTACCTGATGGCTTCTACCTGCTGGCCTCTACCTGTTGGCCTCTACCTGCTGGCTTCTACCTACTGGCCACTACCTGCTGGCCTCTACCTGCTGGCCTCTACCTGCTGGCCTCTACCTGCTGGCCTGCTACCTGCTGGCCTCTACCTGCTGGCTGCTGGCCTCTACCTGCTGCTAAATCATATTATCAACTGAAAAGCCTCCAACCTGCTAATGAGTACATCCATCTGTCAGGAGATAGAAATGACTCATTCTAATCTAACACCTCTGACACACACACACACACACACACACACACACACACACACACACACACACACACACACACACACACACACACACACACACACACACACACACACACACACACACACACACACACACACACACACACACACACACTGGGTCGGTGTGGTGCAACAGAAGCTGAAGAGTCCTACTGGGTCACCTGTTGTAATTTTCCACCTCTCTGTGCATCTTGTTTTGACTCCTATCTTGTTATTAACACACCTGTAACAGTAAGATGTCACTGATACAAAACTCACCTCTTTCTGTGTGTCTCTCTCTCTCTCTGTCTCTCTGTCTCTCTGTCTCTCTCTCTCTCTGTCTGTCTCTCTCTCTCTCTCTCTGTCTTTCTGTCTCTCTCTCTCTCTCTCTCTCTCTCTCTCTCTCTCTCTCTCTCTCTCTCTCTCTCTCTCAAACATCTCTCTCAAACCCCCCGACCCCAGAAAAAGAATGACATGTATGTTTTGACTCTTATCTTAACTCATCTCTTCTATTTTCCTTCTCTTTTCTCGTTCTTTCACCCCCCCCTCTCTCCCCCTCTCTCTCTCTCTCCCCCTCTCTCTCTCCCTCCTGTGGCAGTTGAGTCTCAGTGGAGCTGAAGGAGAGTAACCTCGCAATTGACAGCAATTGTCATCGCCTTGCCCTCCTTCTCCTCCCCTTGTCCCTCTTCCCACCTCCCCCTCTCCCTCCCTCTCTCCCTGTTCCCCGTCCCCATTGCCAAGCATGCAGCAAAATGCAGGCAGGGAGAGAGAGGGACAGAGTGAAAGAGGGAGAGAGATGGAGTGAGAGGGACGGAGTGAAAGAGAGAGACAGAGTGAGAGAGGTGGAGTGAAAGACAGAGAGGTGGAGTGAGAGGGACGGAGTGAAAGAGAGAGAGGTGGAGTGAGAGAGAGAGTGAAAGAGAGAGAGGTGGAGTGAGAGGGACGGAGTGAAAGAGAGAGAGGTGGAGTGAGAGGGACGGAGTGAAAGAGAGAGAGGTGGAGTGAGAGGGACGGAGTGAAAGAGAGAGAGATGGAGTGAAAGAGAGAGAGTGAAAGAGAGAGAGGTGGGAGTGAGAGAGAGAGTGAAAGAGAGAGAGGTGGAGTGAGAGAGAGAGAAAGAGAGAGATGGAGTGAGAGAGAGATGGAGGAGAGAGAGAGTGAAAGAGAGAGAGATGGAGTGAGAGAGAGAGTGAAAGAGAGAGAGGTGGAGTGAAAGACAGAGAGGTGGAGAGAGAGGGACGGAGTGAAAGAGAGAGAGGTGGAGTGAGAGGGACGGAGTGAAAGAGAGAGAGGTGGGAGGAGAGGGACGGAGTGAAAGAGAGAGAGGTGGAGTGAGAGAGAGAGTGAAAGAGAGAGAGACAGAGTGAAAGAGAGAGAGATGGAGTGAAAGAGAGAGAGAGAAAGAGAGAGAGGTGGAGTGAGAGAGAGAGTGAAAGAGAGAGAGGTGGAGGAGAGAGAGAGGTGAAAGAGAGAGAGACAGAGTGAAAGAGAGAGAGACAGAGTGAGAGAGACAGAGTGAGAGAGACAGAGTGAAAGAGAGAGAGGTGGAGTGAGAGAGACAGAGTGAAAGAGAGAGAGACAGAGTGAGAGAGACAGAGTGAAAGAGAGAGAGGTGGAGTGAGAGAGACAGAGTGAAAGAGAGAGACAGAGTGAGAGAGACAGAGTGAAAGAGAGAGAGACGGAGTGAGAGAGAGAGAGAGAGAGAGACAGAGACAGAGTGAAAGAGAGAGAGTGAAAGAGAGAGACGGAGTGAAAGAGAGAGAGTGAAAGAGAGAGAGTGAAAGAGAGAGACGACGGAGTGAAAGAGAGAGAGATGGAGTGAAAGAGAGAGAGTGAAAGAGAGAGAGATGGAGTGAAAGAGAGAGAGAGGTGGAGGAGAGAGACAGAGTGAAAGAGAGAGAGGAAAGAGAGAGACGGAGTGAAAGAGAGAGAGATGGAGTGAAAGAGAGAGAGGAAAGAGAGAGAGACAGAGTGAAAGAGAGAGAGAGGTGGAGTGAGAGAGACAGAGTGAAAGAGAGAGAGAAAGAGAGAGAGATGGAGTGAAAGAGAGAGAGTGAAAGAGAGAGAGACAGAGTGAAAGAGAGAGAGAGGTGGAGTGAAAGAGAGAGAGTGAAAGAGAGAGAGACAGAGTGAAAGAGAGAGAGAGGTGGAGTGAAAGAGAGAGAGTGAAAGAGAGAGAGGTGGGAGAGAGAGAGAGTGAAAGAGAGAGAGGTGGAGGAGAGAGAGTGAAAGAGAGAGAGACAGAGTGAAAGAGAGAGAGGTGGAGGAGAGAGAGAGTGAAAGAGAGAGAGGTGGAGTGAGAGAGAGAGTGAAAGAGAGAGAGACAGAGTGAAAGAGAGAGAGGTGGAGTGAGAGAGAGAGGAAAGAGAGAGAGAGGTGGAGTGAGAGAGAGAGTAAAGAGAGAGACAGAGTGAGAGAGACAGAGATGAAAGGGAGAGAGATGGAGGAAAGAGAGAGAGTGAAAGAGAGAGACAGCGTGAAAGAGAGAGAGACAGAGTGAAAGAGAGAGAGGTGGAGTGAGAGAGACAGAGTGAAAGAGAGAGAGGTGGAGTGAGAGAGACAGAGTGAAAGAGAGAGAGGTGGAGTGAGAGAGAGAGTGAAAGAGAGAGAGAGACAGAGTGAAAGAGAGAGAGGTGGAGAGAGAGACAGAGTGAAAGAGAGAGAGGTGGAGTGAGAGAGAGAGTGAAAGAGAGAGAGGTGGAGGGAGAGAGACAGAGTGAAAGGGAGAGAGGTGGAGGGAGAGAGACAGAGTGAAAGAGAGAGAGGTGGAGTGAGAGAGAGAGAGGTGGAGTGAGAGAGACAGAGTGAAAGAGAGAGAGGTGGAGTGAGAGAGACAGAGTGAAAGAGAGAGAGGTGGAGTGAGAGAGAGAGAGGAAAGAGAGAGACAGAGTGAGAGAGACAGAGTGAAAGAGAGAGAGGTGGAGTGAGAGAGACAGAGTGAAAGAGAGAGAGGTGGAGTGAGAGAGACAGAGTGAAAGAGAGAGAGGTGGAGTGAGAGAGAGAGAGGGAAAGAGAGAGACAGAGTGAGAGAGACAGAGTGAAAGAGAGAGAGGTGGAGTGAGAGAGACAGAGTGAAAGAGAGAGAGAGAGAGTGAAAGAGAGAGACAGAGTGAGAGAGACAGAGTGAAAGAGAGAGAGGTGGAGTGAGAGAGAGAGAGTGAAAGAGAGAGAGTGAAAGAGAGAGAGTGAAAGAGAGAGAGGTGGAGTGAGAGAGACAGAGTGAAAGAGAGAGAGACAGAGTGAAAGAGAGAGACAGAGTGAGAGAGACAGAGTGAAAGAGAGAGAGGTGGAGTGAAAGAGAGAGTGATGGGAGAAGAGAAAGGGGAACAAGGAGAGGGGGGGAGGTGGGAGGAGGGGGTGGCAGAAGTGATGAGAAACTAAAGAGAAACAAATGAAAAGGAAAAGAGATAAATGGAAGGAAGAGCGAAAGGAAGGACGAGAGGTGAAACCTCTCTCAAACCAAAACAAAGGCAAAGTCTTCTCATGCTTTGTTGATTTCAAAAAAGCCTTCGACTCAATCTGGCATGAGGGTCTGCTATACAAACTGATGGAAAGTGGTGTTGGGGGTAAAACATACGACATTATAAAATCCATGTACACAAACAACAAGTATGTGGTTAAAATTGGCAAAAACACAACTTCCTTTCCACAGGGACGTGCGGTGAGACAGGGATGCAGTTTAAGCCCCACCCTCTTCAACATGTATATCTGAGTGAATTGGCGCGGGCACTAGAACAGTCTGCAGCACCCGGCCTCACCGTACTAGAATCGGAAGTCAAATGTCTACTGATGATCTGGTGTGTCTGTCCCCAAACAAGAAGGTCCTACAGCAGCATCTAGATCTTCTGCACAGATTCTGTCAGACCTGGGCCCTGACAGACCTGCGCCCTGACAGACCTGGGCCCTGACAGACCTGGGCCCTGACAGTAAATCTCAGTAAGACAAAAATAATGGTGTTCCAAAAAAGGTCCAGTCACCAGGACCACGAATACAAATTCCATCTAGACACCGTTGTCCTAGAGCACACAAAACAACTATACATACCCCGGCCTAAACATCAGCACCACAGGCAACTTCCACAAAGCTGTGAACGATCTGAGAGACAAGGCAATAAGGGCCTTCTATGCCATCAAAAGGAACATAAAATCTGACATCCCAATGAGGATCTGGCTAAAAATACTTGAATCAGATATTGAATCCATTGCCCATTATGAACAAAATGGGACAAACACGAAATTGAGACTGGATGCAGAATTCTGCAAAAATATCCTCCGTGTACAACATAAAACACCAAATAGTGCACGCAGAGCAGAATTAGGCCGATACCCACTAATGATCAAAATCCAGAAAAGAGCCCTTAAAATTCTACAACCACCTAAAAGGAAGTGATTCCCAAACTTTCCATAACAAAGCCATCACCTACAGAGAGATGAACCTGGAGAAGAGTCCCCTAAGCAAGCTGGTCCCTGAGGCTCTGTTCACAAACACAAACACACCCCTCAGAGCCATTAACTACAGAGAGATGAACCCGGAGAAGAGTCCTTGACTAGGTGATACACAAGGTGATACGGTCCTTGACTAGCCTCTCAAAGCACTTCATCATAACAGAAGTGAGTGCTACGTGGCGATAGTCATTTATTTAAGTTACCTTAGCTTGCTTGGGTACAGGAACAACAGTGGACATCTTGAAGCAAGTGGGGACAACCGACTGGGATAGGGTGAATATGTCCGTAAACACTCCATCCAGCCAGTTGGTCTGCACATGCAATGTGGACGCGTCTTGGTATCCCATCCTGGCCGGCAGCCTTGCGAGAGTTAACACGCTTGAAAGTCGTACTCACGTCAGCTACAGAGATCAGGAGGCCACAGTCCTCGTGAGCAGCAGGGGCCCACCACGACAACTTTGTGTTGTTTTCCCCGAAGCAGGCGATGAAAAAAGATTTGTCTGTGAGTGAGGCTTCCCTTTATAAGTTTGTCTAAACTCCCTGCCCACATGCGTCTCGAATTGCGACTCCACTTTTTTCCCTGTAATGTCTTTATGCCTCTTTGATTGACTTACGGAGGTCATTTGCTGGTCTGTAGGTACTTGTCCATGTTAATTGCAGTGGTTCGCGCTTTTTAGTTTTGCACAAATTCTGCCATCGATCCACAGTATTTGGTTTGAATGTGTTCTGATTGTCACTGTAGGAACAACAACCTCTATGCACTTCCTGATTCCTAATCGACCCGAGTCAGTGTGTAGTCACTGATGTTATTCCAAGAAGCGATATATCCCAGTCCACGTGATCATAATAGTCTTGTAGCATGGATTCCTATTGGTCAGACCAACATTAAACAGACCTTACCACAGACGAGTAAAAGACCCTGCTTTATTTTCTGCCTATAGGCGGTGGAGGAGACGAATGGAGGCGTGATCTGATTTGCTGAAGGGAGGGGGTGGGGGGTGGGCTATTAGCCTTCCCAGAAGGGTGGATAACAATGGTCAAGCGTCTATTGTTATAGAATTTACCTCACATTTCCTTAAAGCCCCCAGCTAAAACAAACGCGGCGTCGGGATATGTGGTTTACATAAAAAAGAAGAGATATAGTTCAAACATATTTATGAGTTTATACTGACCAGTAACAGGCCTGTAGCCAACTATCTACCTACCAGTAACAGGCCTGTAGCCAACTATCTACCTACCAGTAACAGGCCTGTAGCCAACTATCTACCTACCAGTAACAGGCCTGTAGCCAACTATCTACCTACCAGTAACAGGCCTGTAGCCAACTAACTACCTACCAGTAACAGGCCTGTAGCCAACTATCTACCTACCAGTAACAGGCCTGTAGCCAACTAACTACCTACCAGTAACAGGCCTGTAGCCAACTAACTACCTACCAGTAACAGGCCTGTAGCCAACTAACTACCTACCAGTAACAGGCCTGTAGCCAACTAACACCTATCAGTAACAGGCCTGTAGCCAACTAACACCTACCAGTAACAGGCCTGTAGCCAACTATCTACCTACCAGTAACAGGCCTGTAGCCAACTAACTACCTACCAGTAACAGGCCTGTAGCCAACTAACTACCTACCAGTAACAGGCCTGTAGCCAACTAACTACCTACCAGTAACAGGCCTGTAGCCAACTAACACCTATCAGTAACAGGCCTGTAGCCAACTAACACCTACCAGTAACAGGCCTGTAGCCAACTATCTACCTACCAGTAACAGGCCTGTAGCCAACTAACTACCTACCAGTAACAGGCCTGTAGCCAACTAACTACCTACCAGTAACAGGCCTGTAGCCAACTAACACCTATCAGTAACAGGCCTGTAGCCAACTAACACCTACCAGTAACAGGCCTGTAGCCAACTATCTACCTACCAGTAACAGGCCTGTAGCCAACTAACTACCTACCAGTAACAGGCCTGTAGCCAACTAACTACCTACCAGTAACAGGCCTGTAGCCAACTAACTACCTACCAGTAACAGGCCTGTAGCCAACTAACTACCTACCAGTAACAGGCCTATAGCCAACTAACTACCTACCAGTAACAGGCCTGTAGCCAACTAACTACCTACC
>NC_068428.1:47101853-47104353 GCF_023373465.1 Oncorhynchus keta
ATAGAGAAGGGAGACCAAAGCAGGAATAGAGAAGGGAGACCAAAGCAGTAGCAGAGAAGGGAGACCAAAGCGCGAATAGAGAAGGGAGACCAAAGCAGGAATAGAGAAGGAGACCAAAGCAGGAATAGAGAAGGGAGACCAAAGCAGGAATAGAGAAGGGAGACCAAAGCAGGAATAGAGAAGGGAGACCAAAGCAGGAATAGAGAAGGGAGACCAAAGCAGGAATAGAGAAGGGAGACCAAAGCAGTAACAGAGAAGGGAGACCAAAGCAGGAATAGAGAAGGGAGACCAAAGCAGGAATAGAGAAGGGAGACCAAAGCAGGAATAGAGAAGGGAGACCAAAGCAGTAACAGAGAAGGGAGACCAAAGCAGGAATAGAGAAGGGAGACCAAAGCAGTAACAGAGAAGGGAGACCAAAGCAGGAATAGAGAAGGGAGACCAAAGCAGGAATAGAGAAGGGAGACCAAAGCAGGAATAGAGAAGGGAGACCAAAGCAGGAATAGAGAAGGGAGACCAAAGCAGGAATAGAGAAGGGAGACCAAAGCAGGAATAGAGAAGGGAGACCAAAGCAGTAACAGAGAAGGGAGACCAAAGCAGGAATAGAGAAGGGAGACCAAAGCAGGAATAGAGAAGGGAGACCAAAGCAGGAATAGAGAAGGGAGACCAAAGCAGGAATAGAGAAGGGAGACCAAAGCAGGAACAGAGAAGGGAGACCAAAGCAGGGACAGAGAAGGGAGACCAAAGCAGGAATAGAGAAGGGAGACCAAAGCAGTAACAGAGAAGGGAGACCAAAGCAGGAATAGAGAAGGGAGACCAAAGCAGTAATAGAGAAGGGAGACCAAAGCAGTAACAGAGAAGGGAGACCAAAGCAGTAACAGAGAAGGAGACCAAAGCAGGAACAGAGAAGGAGACCAAAGCAGGAATAGAGAAGGGAGACCAAAGCAGTAACAGAGAAGGGAGACCAAAGCAGGAATAGAGAAGGGAGACCAAAGCAGTAATAGAGAAGGGAGACCAAAGCAGGAATAGAGAAGGGAGACCAAAGCAGGAACAGAGAAGGAGACCAAAGCAGGAATAGAGAAGGAGACCAAAGCAGTAACAGAGAAGGGAGACCAAAGCAGGAATAGAGAAGGAGACCAAAGCAGTAATAGAGAAGGGAGACCAAAGCAGGAATAGAGAAGGAGACCAAAGCAGGGACAGAGAAGGAGACCAAAGCAGTAATAGAGAAGGGAGACCAAAGCAGTAACAGAGAAGGGAGACCAAAGCAGGAGTAGAGAAGGGAGACCAAAGCAGGGACAGAGAAGGGAGACCAAAGCAGGAATAGAGAAGGGAGACCAAAGCAGTAATAGAGAAGGGAGACCAAAGCAGTAATAGAGAAGGGAGACCAAAGCAGTAACAGAGAAGGGAGACCAAAGCAGGAATAGAGAAGGGAGACCAAAGCAGGAATAGAGAAGGGAGACCAAAGCAGTAACAGAGAAGGGAGACCAAAGCAGGAATAGAGAAGGGAGACCAAAGCAGTAACAGAGAAGGGAGACCAAAGCAGTAACAGAGAAGGGAGACCAAAGCAGTAATAGAGAAGGGAGACCAAAGCAGTAACAGAGAAGGGAGACCAAAGCAGGAATAGAGAAGGAGACCAAAGCAGTAACAGAGAAGGGAGACCAAAGCAGTAACAGAGAAGGGAGACCAAAGCAGGAATAGAGAAGGAGACCAAAGCAGTAATAGAGAAGGGAGACCAAAGCAGTAACAGAGAAGGGAGACCAAAGCAGTAACAGAGAAGGAGACCAAAGCAGTAATAGAGAAGGGAGACCAAAGCAGTAGCAGAGAAGGGAGACCAAAGCAGGAATAGAGAAGGGAGACCAAAGCAGGAATAGAGAAGGGAGACCAAAGCAGTAATAGAGAAGGAGACCAAAGCAGGAATAGAGAAGGAGACCAAAGCAGGAACAGAGAAGGAGACCAAAGCAGGAACAGAGAAGGGAGACCAAAGCAGGAATAGAGAAGGAGACCAAAGCAGGAACAGAGAAGGAGACCAAAGCAGGAATAGAGAAGGAGACCAAAGCAGTAACAGAGAAGGGAGACCAAAGCAGTAACAGAGAAGGGAGACCAAAGCAGTAACAGAGAAGGAGACCAAAGCAGTAACAGAGAAGGGAGACCAAAGCAGGAATAGAGAAGGAGACCAAAGCAGTAATAGAGAAGGAGACCAAAGCAGTAACAGAGAAGGAGACCAAAGCAGTAACAGAGAAGGAGACCAAAGCAGGAACAGAGAAGGGAGACCAAAGCAGGAATAGAGAAGGAGACCAAAGCAGTAACAGAGAAGGGAGACCAAAGCAGGAATAGAGAAGGGAGACCAAAGCAGTAATAGAGAAGGGAGACCAAAGCAGGAATAGAGAAGGAGACCAAAGCAGGAACAGAGAAGGAGACCAAAGCAGGAATAGAGAAGGGAGACCAAAGCAGTAACAGAGAAGGGAGACCAAAGCAGGAATAGAGAAGGAGACCAAAGCAGTAA
>NC_068428.1:47109353-47131853 GCF_023373465.1 Oncorhynchus keta
AAGGAGAGAGGGAAGGAGAAAGGGAAGGAGAGAGGGAAGGAGAGAGGGAAGGAGAGAGGGAAGGAGAAAGGGAAGGAGAAAGGGAAGGAGAGAGGGAAGGAGAGAGGGAAGGAGAGAGGGAAGGAGAGAGGGAAGGAGAAAGGGAAGGAGAGAGGGAAGGAGAGAGGGAAGGAGAAAGGGAAGGAGAGAGGGAAGGAGAGAGGGAAGGAGAAAGGGAAGGAGAGAGGGAAGGAGAGAGGGAAGGAAAGAAGGAAGGAGAGGGGGAAGGAGAGAGGGAAGGAGAGAAGAAATGAGAGAGGGAAGGAGAAAGGGAAGGAGAGAGGGAAGGAGAGAGGGAAGGAGAAAGGGAAGGAGAGAGGGAAGGAGAAAGGGAAGGAGAGAGGGAAGGAGAGAGGGAAGGAGAGAGGGATGGAGAGAGGGAAGGAGAGAGGGAAGGAGAAAGGGAAGGAGAGAGGGAAGGAGAAAGGGAAGGAGAGAGGGAAGGAGAAAGGGAAGGAGAGAGGGAAGGAGAGAGGGAAGGAGAGAGGGATGGAGAGAGGGACGGAGAGAAGAATTGAGAGAGGGAAGGAAAGCAGGAAGGAGAGGGGGATGGAGAGAGGGAAGGAGAGGGGGAAGGAGAGAGGGAATGAGAGAAGAAATGAGAGAGGGAAGGAGAGAAGGAAGGAGAGGGGGATGGAGAGGGGGAAGGAGAGGGGGAAGGAGAGGGGGAAGGAGAGAGGGAAGGAGAGAAGGAAGGTGGTGGTTGGTGTTGTGAATTAGATTACACCAGGTAGATTACACCAGGTAGATTACACCAGGTAGATTACACCAGGTAGATTATAACCGGTAGATTACACCAGGTAGATTACACCAGGTAGATTATAACCGGTACATTACACCAGGGAGATTACACCAGGTAGATTACACCAGGTAGATTACACCAGGTAGATTATAACCGGTAGATTACACCAGGTAGATTACACCAGGTAGATTGCACCAGGTAGATTACACCAGGTAGATCATAACCGGTAGATTACACCAGGTAGATTACACCAGGTAGATGATAACCGGTAGATTACACCAGGTAGATTACACCAGGGAGATTACACCAGGTAGATTACACCAGGTAGATTACACCAGGGAGATTGCACCAGGTAGATTACACCAGGGAGATTACACCAGGTAGATTACACCAGGTAGATCATAACCGGTAGATTACACCAGGGAGATTACACCAGGTAGATTACACCAGGTAGATTACACCAGGTAGATCATAACCGGTAGATTACACCAGGTAGATTACACCAGGTAGATTACACCAGGTAGATTACACCAGGGAGATTACACCAGGTAGATTACACCAGGTAGATCATAACCGGTAGATTACACCAGGTAGATTACACCAGGTAGATTACACCAGGTAGATTACACCAGGGAGATTACACCAGGTAGATTACACCAGAGAGGGAGAGAAGAAAAAGATAGAGACCAACAGAGAGAGGAAGAGAGAGGAGAAATAAGGGAGGGAGGGAGGGGGTTGTGACAGGTAATGTATCACGGGCGGCTGGCTGATTTGATGACCTGTCTCTCTAAGCCTCCCTAAGACCCCCTGAGTCCCTCCCACCTCCACCACCACTATGTTTGTGTCAGTGGAGGCCGATCGGTGATCTTCATTAAAAAAATACTTAAAAAGTTTCCTAAATATATTCACAGTCCACCAAATAATTTATTAAAACACGTTATTTTGCAATGAAGGTCTACAGTAGCCTCAACAGCGCTCTGTAGGGTAGCACCATGGTGTAGCCAGAGGACAGCTAGCGTCTGTCCTCCTCTGGGTACATTGACTTCAATACAAAACCTAGGCGGCTCTTGGTTCTCACCCCCTTCCATAGACTTACACAGTAATTATGACAACTTCTAGAGGACATCCTCCAACCTATCAGAGCTCTTGCAGCATGAACTGACATGTTGTCCACCCAATCAAAAGATCAGAGAATTAATCTAGTACTGAAAGCATAAGCTACAGCGAGCTAGCTCTGCAGTGCATACAATGTGGTGACGAGTTGACTCAGAGAGAAAGACAATAGTTGAACAGTTTTCAACAAATTAATTTCTTCAAAAATGAAGGAGAAGCAAGAGAGAGAGAGGGGGATGTGGTGAGGGAGAGTAGGAGAGAGAGAGAGAGAGAGAGAGAGAGAGAGAGAGAGACAGAGAGACAGAGAGACAGAGAGACAGAGAGAGAGAGACAGAGAGAGAGAGAGAGAGAGAGAGAGAGAGAGACAGAGAGAGAGAGAGAGAGAGAGAGAGAGAGAGAGAGAGAGAGAGACAGAGAGAGACAGAGAGAGAGACAGAGAGAGACAGAGAGAGAGACAGAGAGAGGAACTAAGGTCAGAACGTGACAACAGGCAAGAGTAAAGTGGTATTGAACGTGTCTGTCACCTCAAATTTTTCTCTCGACCTGTGTGCACCTGCATTATGAACTTTCATTAGCTAGGCTAGTGTAACTGATGTGAAACGGCTAGCTCAGTTAGCGGTGCGCGCTAAATAACGTTTCAATCGGTGACGTCACTCGCTCTGAGACCTTGGAAGTAGTAGTTCCCCTTTGCTCTGCAAAGGGCCGCGGCTTTTGTGGAGCGATGCGTAACGATGCTTCGAGGGGTGACTGTTGTTGATGTGTGCAGAGGGTCCCTGGTTCGCGCCCGGGTATATGGGCGAGGGGACGGACGTAAAGTTATACAGTTACACTCGGTTGTAGCAACCTCGTGATGGGTACAGGGGAACATTCTAGTATCATGTAGTGAACCTGAACATATCGATGTTACATTGAACAGGGCGAATGGAATATGAATGACAGTCATCCATTATGATGTAATAATAGAAATAAGGCTCATGAAAGAAACAACAACATTGTCCTTCCTCGTCATAAACAGCACTGACCGTCACTGGTTTGTGTAGTACATAGGGAATAGGGTGGTGATTGGGACTGCAAATGCCTGCTGGGAAAGACTGCAATGCCTGCTGCAATGCCTGCTGGGAAAGAGCCTCCAACCTGCTAATGAGTCCATCTGTCAGGTGATAGAAATGACTCATTCTAATCTAACACCTCTGACACACACACACACACACACACACACACACACGACACACACGCACACATTTCTTCAGCTCGATCACCACAAACATGACATGTCAGATAATTCGAAACACACAAACTGACTCCCGACTGGCGTGTTACTCAATACCATCTGATTTCACATCTACATAAACACTCTCCTGTGCGTGTGTGTGTGCGTGCATGCTTGTGTGTGTGTGTGTGTGTGTGTGTGTGTGTGTGTGTGTGTGTGTGTGTGTGTGTGTGTGTGTGTGTGTGTGTGTGTGTGTGTGTGTGTGTGTGTGTGTGTGTGTGTGTGTGTGTGTGTGTGTGTGTGTGTGTGTGTGTGTGTGTGTGTGTGTGTGTGTGTGTGTGTGTGTGTGTGTGTGTGTGTGTGTGTGTATTCCACATCAGGTAACTTGATAACAGCAGTAGAATCGGATTTTAAAGATCAGATAGAAACACAGCTTATAGGACGGTGGGGACACACACACACACACACACACACACACACGCACGCACGCACGCACGCACGCACGCACGCACGCACACACACACACACACACACACACACACACACACACACACACACACATTTCAGGTACATTGTAATATTGTTGTATGGTGGTATAATTCATTTTGTATTGTAGATATGTACAGTCGTGGCCAAAAGTTTTGAGAACGACACAAATATTCATTTTCACAAAGTCTGCTGCCTCGGTGTCTTTAGATATTTGTGTCAGATGTTACTATGGATACTGAAGTATAATTACAAGCATTTCATAAGTGTCAAAGGCTTTTATTGACAATTACATGAAGTTGATGCAAAGAGTCAATATTTGCAGGGTTGACCCTTCCTTTTTCAAGACCTCTGCAATCCGCCCTGGCATGCTGTCAATTAACTTCTGTGCCACATCCTGACTGATGGCAGCCCATTCTTGCATAATCAATGCTTGGAGTTTGTCAGAATTTGTGGGGTTTGTTTGTCCACCCGCCTCATGAGGATTGACCACAAGTTCTCAATGGGATTAAGGTCTGGGGAGTTTCCTGGCCATGGACACAAAATATCAATGTTTTGTTCCCCGAGCTACTTAGTTATCACTTTTGCCTTTTGGCAAGGTGCTCCATCATGCTGGAAAAGGCATTGTTCATCACCAAACTGTTCCTGAATGGTTGGGAGAAGTTGCTCTCGGAGGATGTGTTGGTACCATTCTTTATTCATGGCTGTATTCTTAAGCAAAATTCTGAGTGAGCCCACTCCCTTGGCTGAGAAGCAACCCCACACATGAATGGTCTCAGGATGCTTTACTGTTGGCATGACACAGGACTGATGTTAGCGCTCACCTTGTCTTCTCTGGACAAGCTTTTTTCCGGATGCCCCAAACAATCGGAAAGGGGATTCATCAGAGAAAATGACTTTACCCCAGTCCTCAGCAGTCCAATCCCTGTACCTTTTGCAGAATATCAGTCTGTCCCTGATGTTTTTCCTGGAGAGAATTGGCTTCTTTGCTGCCCTTCTTGACACAAGGCCATCCTCCAAAAGTCTTCACCTCACTGTGCGTGCAGATGCACACACACCTGCGTGCTGCCATTCCTGAGCAAGCTCTGTACTGGTGGTGCCCCGATCCCGCAGCTGAATCAACTTTAGGAGACGGTCCTGGCACTTGCTGGACTTTCTTGGGTGCTCTGAAGCCTTCTTCACAACAATTTAACCGCTCTCCTTGAAGTTCTTGATGATCCGATAAATGGTTGATTTAGGCGCAATCTTACTGGCAGCAACATACTTGTCTGTTAAGCACTTTTTGTGCAAAGCAATGATGACGGCACGTGTTTCCTTGCAGGTCACCATGGTTGACAGAGGAAGAACAATGATTCCAAGCGCCACCCTCCTTTTGAAGCTTCCAGTCTGTTATTAGAACTCAATCAGCATGACAGAGTGAACTCCAGCCTTGTCCTCGTCAACACTCACACCTGTGTTAAAGAGAGAATCACTGACAGGATGTCAGCAGGTCCTTTTGTGGCAGGGCTGAAATTCAGTGGAAATGTTTTTGGGGGATTCAGTTCATTTGCATGGCAAAGAAGACTTTGCAATTAATGACTGAAAATTAATAGTTGTGTCATTCTCAAATGTTTTGGCCACGACTGTAGTGGTGTAATAATGTTATATGATGTACTGTTTTATCTTTTGTTTTATATGTAATGTGTCTTAATGTGTTTGGAACCCAGGAAGAGTAGCTGCTGCCTTGGGAGGAACTAATGGACACCAGGAAGAGTAGCTGCTGCCTTGGCAGGAACTAATGGGGATCCATAATAAACCCCAGGAAGAGTAGCTGCTGCCTTGGCAGGAACTCATGGGGATCCATAATAAACCCCAGGAAGAGTAGCTGCTGCCTTGGCAGGAACTAATGGGGATCCATAATAAACCCCAGGAAGAGTAGCTGCTGCCTTGGCAGGAATGAATGGGGATCCATAATAAACCCCAGGAAGAGTAGCTGCTGCCTTGGCAGGAACTAATGGGGATCCATAATAAACCCCAGGAAGAGTAGCTGCTGCCTTGGCAGGAACTAATGGGGATCCATAATAAACCCCAGGAAGAGTAGCTGCTGCCTTGGCAGGAATGAATGGGGATCCATAATAAACCCCAGGAAGAGTAGCTGCTGCCTTGGCAGGAACTAATGGGGATCCATAATAAATACAAATACAAAATACACCAAACCAGAGTGGCAATAGGAGTGAATATAGGTCCAAAGAGAGCAGTTCCTAACCTCCACGTTGACTTGCGAGGAGAGGTGTAACAGTTTAGAGAACTGGGACAAGGTGTCAGAGAGAAAGATGAAGCATGAGAATGGGAGGTCTGGGAACCGGAGGAGCAGAAGGGGAGAATGGGAGGTCTGGGAACCGGAGTAGCAGAGGGGGAGAATGGGAGGTCTGGGAACCGGAGTAGCAGAGAGGGAGAATGGGAGGTCTGGGAACCGGAGGAACAGAGGGGGAGAATGGGAGGTCTGGGAACCGGAGGAGCGGAGGGGGAGAATGGGAGGTCTGGGAACCGGAGTAGCAGAGAGGGAGAATGGGAGGTCTGGGAACCGTAGGAGCAGAGGGGGAGAATGGGAGGTCTGGGAACCGGAGGAGCAGAGGGGGAGAATGGGAGGTCTGGGAACCGTAGGAGCGGAGGGGGAGAATGGGAGGTCTGGGAACCGGAGGAGCAGAGGGGGAGAATGGGAGGTCTGGGAACCGGAGGAACGGAGGGGGAGAATGGGAGGTCTGGGAACCGGAGGAACGGAGGGGGAGAATGGGAGGTCTGGGAACCGGAGGAACGAAGGGGGAGAATGGGAGGTCTGGGAACCGTAGGAGCGGAGGGGGAGAATGGGAGGTCTGGGAACCGGAGTAGCAGAGGGGGAGAATGGGAGGTCTGGGAACCGGAGGACGACAGATGCTCTAGTTTCCTGAAAATGAGGTCAATTACAGCTTTATGTGGAGGGAGGGAGGGAGGGAGGGAGGGAATATGTGATTTGTTTAACCGTACAAGACAGTGGATATGACCACTTTAACTAGCATAGAAAATAATATATGATGACTATAACTAAGTGACAGACAGACAGACAGACAGACGGACCAAAATACCAGCAACAGCGTGAGAAAACCTTCTGAAGACTTACAGAAAACGTTACAGGCCTCTCTCATCTTTTTAAGTGGGAGAACTTGCACAATTGGTGGCTGACTAAGTACTTTTTTGCCCCACTGTAGTGAACTCAGGAGACATACCAGACAGTGAACTCAGGAGACATACCAGACAGTGAACTCAGGAGACATACCACACAGTGAACTCAGGAGACATACCACACAGTGAACTCAGGAGACATACCACACAGTGAACTCAGGAGACATACCACACAGTGAACTCAGGAGACATACCACACAGTGAACTCAGGAGACATACCACACAGTGAACTCAGGAGACATACCACACAGTGAACTCAGGAGACATACCATACAGTGAACTCAGGAGACATACCACACAGTGAACTCAGGAGACATACCACACAGTGAACTCAGGAGACATACCACACAGTGAACTGAGGAGACATACCACACAGTGAACTCAGGAGACATACCAGACAGTGAACTCAGGAGACATACCACACAGTGAACTCAGGAGACATACCACACAGTGAACTCAGGAGACATACCACACAGTGAACTCAGGAGACATACCACACAGTGAACTCAGGAGACATACCACACAGTGAACTCAGGAGACATACCACACAGTGAACTCAGGAGACATACCACACAGTGAACTCAGGAGACATACCACACAGTGAACTGAGGAGACATACCACACAGTGAACTCAGGAGACATACCAGACAGTGAACTCAGGAGACATACCACACAGTGAACTCAGGAGACATACCACACAGTGAACTGAGGAGACATACCACACAGTGAACTCAGGAGACATACCACACAGTGAACTCAGACCACAGATGAACCGTTGTCTAGGTCCTGTTTTTTTTTTTGTCCTGAATGACAAAACCCGTAATTGGGGCTGTGAAAGCAGCAGGCTCTATAGCCCTCAAACTCCGCTACACTCCCCTCTAATCAGGGACTGATTTAGACCTGGGACAGCAGGTGGGTGATTCCCCTCTAATCAGGGCCTGATTTAGACCTGGGACAGCAGGTGGGTGATTCCCCTCTAATCAGGGCCTTATTTAGACCTGGGACACCAGGTGGGTGATTCCCCTCTAATCAGGGACTGATTTAGACCTGGGACACCAGGTGGGTGATTCCCCTCTAATCAGGGACTGATTTAGACCTGGGACACCAGGTGGGTGATTCCCCTCTAATCAGGGACTGATTTAGACCTGGGACACCAGGTGGGTGATTCCCCTCTAATCAGGGCCTTATTTAGACCTGGGACACCAGGTGGGTGATTCCCCTCTAATCAGGAACTGATTTAGACCTGGGACACCAGGTGGGTGATTCCCCTCTAATCAGGGACTGATTTAGACCTGGGACACCAGGTGGGTGATTCCCCTCTAATCAGGGCCTGATTTAGACCTGGGACACGAGATCCTGGGACACAAGATGAGTGATTCCCCTCTAATCAGGGCCTGATTTAGACCTGGGACAGCAGGTGGGTGATTCCCCTCTAATCAGGGCCTGATTTAGAACTGGGACAGCAGGTGGGAGCAATTCATTATCAGGTAGAACAGAAAAGCAGCAGTCTCCGGACCACGTGGGGTCAGAGTTGAATTCCCCTGTCCTAAAGAAGCGTCCGGTGTTTTATAGTGTAAGTTGTGTACTGTCGTCTACTGGAGCATTTAAAATCCCATCAGACTAACCCCCTGTAACTTATCCCTGACCTTTATCACCCCCATAGGGCTCTGGTCAAAAGGTTTATACTTTATAGGGTAAGAGGAGGCTATTTGAGTTACATCTCGTCCTTCTTCCCTCCTCTCCGCCTCTCCCTCTCTCTTTACCCCCCTCTCCCTCCCCCTCTCCCCCCTCCCTCCATCTTGGAGCGCTATATAGTCACGGCATCTCACTTCTCTGCTTGTGCAAACCTTCTTGGCAAACAACTACACACAGCTTTAGTCTGCTCAGCCTGCGTTAATATCTAGCAAGACAGCAGACAGTGTATGTGTGTGTGTGTGCGTGTGTGCGCGTGCGTGCGTGCGTGTGTGCGTGTGTGTGTGTGTGTGTGTGTGTGTGTGTGTGTGTGTGTGCGTGCGTGCGTGCGTGCGTGCGTGCGTGCGTGCGTGCGTGCGTGCGTGCGTGTGTGTGTGTGTGTGTGCGTGTGTGTGTGTGTGTGCGTGCAGATATCACAGACAGCAGCTTGTCTATCTGTTGCTCTATGACAGAAATGTGTTATTGTAGATTAAACTTTAATCCCGACATTAGATTGTTGGCGTTTCGACACAGTGTGATCGCTGTTGTGATGGATCAGACAAGACATACTGCAGAGCAGGGAGAGCCTGGGACAAGAAATCACCCTGGCACTTCTTACACAACAGCCCCCCATGTTCTTCAAGAGGCCTCAATTATCAGCCAAATAATGATGATTTTTTAAAATTAAAAACACAATGTAGACAGGCCCACTGGGCTAAAGATGGGTCAAAAGATGTGGCATTTGCCGGAGAGAACAGAGCAGAACAGAACAGAACAGAACAGAGCAGAACAGAACAGAACAGAGTAGAGCAGAACAGAACAGAGCAGAACAGAGTAGAGCAGAACAGAACAGAGCAGAACAGAACAGAGCAGAACAGAACAGAACAGAACAGAGCAGAACAGAACAGAACAGAACAGAGTAGAGCAGAACAGAACAGAGCAGAACAGAACAGAACAGAGCAGAACAGAACAGAACAGAGCAGAACAGAGCAGAACAGAACAGAGCAGAACAGAACAGAACAGAGTAGAACAGAACAGAACAGAGCAGAACAGAGTAGAACAGGAGTAGAACAGAACAGAACAGAACAGAACAGAACAAAACAGAACAGAGTAGAACAGAACAGAGTAGAACAGAGCAGAACAGAACAGAACAGAGTAGAACAGGAGTAGAACGGAACAGAACAGAACAGAGTAGAAGAGAGTAGAACAGAACAGAACAGAGTAGAACAGAGTAGAACAGAACAGAACAGAGTAGAACAGAACAGAACAGAACAGAACAGAACAGAGTAGAACAGAACAGAGCAGAGCAAAACAGAGCAGAACAGAACAGAACAGAGCAGAACAGAACAGAACAGAGTCGAACAGAACAGAACAGAACAGAACAGAGTAGAACAGAGCAGAACAGAACAGAACAGAGTAGAACAGAACAGAACAGAACAGAGTAGAACAGAACAGAACAGAACAGAACAGAGTAGAACAGAACAGAGTAGAACAGAACAGAACAGAACAGAGTAGAACAGAACAGAACAGAACAGAACAGAGTAGAACAGAACAGAGTAGAACAGAACAGAACAGAACAGAGTAGAACAGAACAGAGTAGAACAGAGCAGAACAGAACAGAACAGAGTAGAACAGAACAGAACAGAACAGAGTAGAACAGAACAGAACAGAACAGAACGGAGTAGAACAGAACAGAGTAGAACAGAACAGAACAGAACAGAACAGAGTAGAACAGAACAGAACAGAACAGAGTAGAACAGAACAGAGTAGAACAGAGCAGAACAGAACAGAACAGAGTAGAACAGAACAGAACAGAACAGAGTAGAACAGAACAGAACAGAACAGAGTAGAACAGAACAGAGTAGAACAGAACAGAACAGAACAGAACAGAGTAGAACAGAACAGAACAGAACAGAACAGAGTAGAACAGAACAGAGTAGAACAGAACAGAACAGAGTAGAACAGAACAGAGTAGAACAGAGCAGAACAGAACAGAACAGAGTAGAGCAGAACAGAACAGAGTAGAACAGAACAGAACAGAACAGAGCAGAACAGAACAGAGTAGAGCAGAACAGAACAGAGTAGAACAGAACAGAACAGAACAGAGTAGAACAGAACAGAGTAGAACAGAGCAGAACAGAACAGAACAGAGTAGAACAGAACAGAACAGAACAGAGTAGAACAGAACAGAACAGAACAGAACAGAGTAGAACAGAACAGAGCAGAACAGAACAGAACAGAACAGAACAGAGTAGAACAGAACAGAACAGAACAGAGTCGAACAGAACAGAGTAGAGCAGAACAGAACAGAGCAGAACAGAGCAGAACAGAACAGAACAGAACAGAACAGAGTCGAACAGAACAGAGTAGAGCAGAACAGAACAGAACAGAACAGAACAGAGTAGAACAGAACAGAGTAGAGCAGAACAGAACAGAACAGAACAGAACAGAGTAGAACAGAACAGAGTAGAGCAGAACAGAACAGAACAGAACAGAACAGAACAGAGTAGAGCAGAACAGAACAGAGTAGAACAGAACAGAGTAGAGCAGAACAGAACAGAACAGAACAGAG
Organism: Oncorhynchus keta; assembly: GCF_023373465.1. Classification (NCBI taxonomy): domain Eukaryota; kingdom Metazoa; phylum Chordata; class Actinopteri; order Salmoniformes; family Salmonidae; genus Oncorhynchus; species Oncorhynchus keta. Next base: position 47,120,385 of record NC_068428.1, read on the forward strand.
CAGAACAGAGCAGAACAGAACAGAACAGAGTAGAACAGAACAAAGTAGAGCAGAACAGAACAGAGTAGAACAGAACAGAGTAGAGCAGAACAGAACAGAGTAGAACAGAACAGAGTAGAACAGAACAGAGTAGAACAGAGCAGAACAGAACAGAACAGAGCAGAACAGAGTAGAACAGAGCAGAACAGAACAGAACAGAGCAGAACAGAACAGAGTAGAACAGAACAGAGTAGAACAGAGCAGAACAGAACAGAACAGAACAGAACAGAACAGAGCAGAACAGAACAGAACAGAACAGAACAGAACAGAGCAGAACAGAACAGAGTAGAACAGAACAGAGTAGAACAGAGCAGAACAGAACAGAACAGAGCAGAACAGAGTAGAACAGAGCAGAACAGAACAGAACAGAGCAGAACAGAACAGAGTAGAACAGAACAGAGTAGAACAGAGCAGAACAGAACAGAACAGAACAGAACAGAACAGAACAGAACAGAACAGAACAGAACAGAACAGAGCAGAACAGAACAGAGTAGAACAGAACAGAGTAGAACAGAGCAGAACAGAACAGAACAGAGCAGAACAGAACAGAACAGAACAGAGCAGAACAGAACAGAGTAGAACAGAACAGAGTAGAACAGAGCAGAACAGAACAGAACAGAACAGAACAGAACAGAGCAGAACAGAGTAGAACAGAACAGAACAGAACAGAACAGAACAGAACAGAGTAGAGCAGAACAGAACAGAACAGAGTAGAGCAGAACAGAACAGAGTAGAACAGAACAGAGTAGAGCAGAACAGAACAGAACAGAGCAGAACAGAGCAGAACAGAACAGAACAGAGTAGAACAGAACAGAGTAGAGCAGAACAGAACAGAGTATAACAGAACAGAGTAGAGCAGAACAGAACAGAACAGAACAGAGCAGAACAGAACAGAGTAGAACAGAACAGAGTAGAGCAGAACAGAACAGAGTAGAACAGAACAGAGTAGAACAGAGCAGAACAGAACAGAACAGAGCAGAACAGAACAGAACAGAGCAAAACAGAGCAGAACAGAACAGAGTAGAACAGAACAGAACAGAGTAGAACAGAACAGAGTAGAACAGAGCAGAACAGAACAGAACAGAGTAGAACAGAACAGAATAGAGTAGAACAGAGCAGAACAGAACAGAGTAGAACAGAACAGAGTAGAACAGAACAGAGCAGAGCAAAACAGAACAGAACAGAACAGAGTAGAACAGAACAGAACAGAGTAGAACAGAACAGAACAGAACAGAGCAGAACAGAGCAGAACAGAACAGAACAGAGCAGAACAGAGTCGAACAGAACAGAGTAGAACAGAGCAGAGTAGAACAGAGCAGAGCAGAACAGAACAGAGTAGAACAGAGCAGAGCAGAACAGAACAGAGTAGAACAGAGTAGAACAGAACAGAACAGAGTAGAACAGAGTAGAACAGAACAGAACAGAGTACAACCGAACAGAGTAGAACAGAGCAGAACAGAACAGAACAGAGTAGAACAGAACAGAACAGAACAGAACAGAGTAGAACAGAACAGAACAGAGTAGAACAGAACAGAGTAGAACAGAGCAGAACAGAACAGAACAGAGTAGAACAGGAGTAGAACAGAACAGAACAGAGTAGAACAGAACAGAACAGAACAGAGTCGAACAGAACAGAGTAGAGCAGAACAGAACAGAGCAGAACAGAGTAGAACAGAACAGAGTAGAGCAGAACAGAACAGAACAGAGCAGAACAGAGTAGAACAGAACAGAGTAGAGCAGAACAGAACAGAACAGAACAGAGTAGAGCAGAACAGAACAGAACAGAGTAGAGCAGAACAGAACAGAGCAGAACAGAACAGAACAGAGCAGAACAGAACAGAACAGAGTAGAACAGAACAGAGTAGAGCAGAACAGAACAGAGTAGAACAGAACAGAGTAGAGCAGAACAGAACAGAACAGAGCAGAACAGAACAGAACAGAGTAGAGCAGAACAGAACAGAGTAGAACAGAGCAGAACAGAACAGAACAGAGTAGAACAGAACAGAGTAGAACAGAGCAGAACAGAACAGAACAGAGTAGAACAGGAGTAGAACAGAACAGAACAGAGTCGAACAGAACAGAGTAGAGCAGAACAGAACAGAACAGAACAGAACAGAGTAGAGCAGAACAGAACAGAGTAGAACAGAACAGAGTAGAGCAGAACAGAACAGAACAGAGCAGAACAGAGTAGAACAGAACAGAGTAGAGCAGAACAGAACAGAACAGAACAGAGTAGAGCAGAACAGAACAGAGTAGAACAGAACAGAGTAGAGCAGAACAGAACAGAACAGAACAGAGCAGAACAGAGCAGAACAGAACAGAACAGAGTAGAACAGAACAGAGTAGAGCAGAACAGAACAGAGTAGAACAGAACAGAGTAGAGCAGAACAGAACAGAACAGAGCAGAACAGAACAGAACAGAGTAGAACAGAACAGAGTAGAACAGAGCAGAACAGAACAGAACAGAGCAGAACAGAACAGAACAGAACAGAGCAGAACATAGTAGAACAGAGCAGAACAGAACAGAACAGAGTAGAACAGAACAGAACAGAGCAGAGCAAAACAGAGCAGAACAGAACAGAACAGAGTACAACAGAACAGAGTAGAACAGAGCAGAACAGAACAGAACAGAGTAGAACAGAACAGAACAGAGCAGAACAGAACAGAACAGAGTAGAACAGAGCAGAACAGAACAGAACAGAACAGAACAGAGTAGAACAGAGCAGAACAGAACAGAACAGAACAGAACAGAGTAGAACAGAACAGAGCAGAGCAAAACAGAGCAGAACAGAACAGAACAGACCAGAACAGAGTCGAACAGAACAGAGTAGAGCAGAACAGAACAGAACAGAGTAGAGCAGAACAGAGTAGAGCAGAACAGAACAGAACAGAGTAGAACAGAACAGAACAGAACAGAGTAGAACAGAACAGAGCAGAGCAGAGCAGAACAGAACAGAACAGAACAGAGCAGAACAGAACAGAGTAGAACAGAACAGAACAGAACAGAACAGAGCAGGGCAGAACAGAACAGAACAGAGCAGAACAGAACAGAACAGAACAGAGCAGAACAGAACAGAACAGAGCAGAGCAGAACAGAACAGAACAGAACAGAACAGAGAAGAACAGAACTGAGCAGAACAGAGAAGAACAGAACTGAGCAGAACAGAGAAGAACAGAACTGAGCAGAACAGAACAGAGCAGAACAGAGCAGAACAGAACAGAGCAGAGCAGAACAGAACAGAACAGAACAGAACAGAACAGAACAGAGTAGAACAGAACAGAACAGAACAGAGCAGAACAGAACAGAACAGAACAGAACAGAACAGAGTAGAACAGAACAGAACAGAACAGAACAGAGTAGAACAGAACAGAGCAGAACAGAACAGTGTAGAACAGAACAGAACAGAGTAGAACAGAACAGAGCAGAACAGTTACATTAAGTTGTAACGTTACGGCCAGTTTCCTGGACGCTGACTCAGCCTTGTCCTGGTCTATAGAGCATACACAACAGAGGAAAGGCGAATGTCAACCAGAGCTGATGTGACTTCAGATAGACAGAGGCCCACCTCAGCCTCAGGCCTTGTTATTGGATCTTTTCTGTGTTGGACAACCCCCCAACATGTACTTGTAATGAATCCACACTCTGTGAACAAGACTCTTCCATTTCAACTCATCTGTACACAATGTTCTTTCCAGCATGATCGTCTCTCTCTCTCCCTCTCTCTGTGTGTCTGTTTGTGTGTGTGTGTGTGTGTGTGTGTGTGTGTGTGTGTGTGTGTGTGTGTGTGTGTGTGTGTGTGTGTGTGTGTGTGTGTGTGTGTGTGTGTGTGTGTGTGTGTGTGTGTGTGTGTGTGTGAGAGAGAGAGAGAGAGAGAGAGAGAGAGAGGGGGAGAGAGAGAGAGAGAGAGAGAGAGAGAGAGAGAGAGAGAGAGAGAGAGAGAGAGAGAGAGAGAGAGAGAGAGAGAGAGAGAGAGACAGAGAGAGAGAGAGAGAGAGAGGGGAGAGAGAGAGGGGGAGAGAGAGAGAGAGAGAGAGAGAGAGAGAGAGAGAGAGAGAGAGAGAGAGAGAGAGAGAGAGAGAGAGAGAGAGAGAGAGAGAGAGAGAGAGAGAGAGGGGAGAGACAGAGGGAGAGAGAGAGAGAGAGACAGAGAGAGAGAGAGAGAGAGAGAGAGAGAGAGAGAGAGAGAGAGAGAGAGGGGAGAGAGAGAGAGAGACAGCTAGTGTAAGAGATGTGCAGTTTGTCCCAAAGAGCTGCAGATCCTTCTGAAGGGTTTCCTCGGGGAGGGACGTGAGCCTTTGCAGACAGACACTGATTTTGTCTTCCACTGATTAAGCTGTCTATCACACACACACACACACACGGACACAGACACACACAAACACACACACGGACACACACACACACACACAGCTGAGCTCAATGAGACATCAGCGCACTGAGTCCTCCTGCAAATCGAAAAGACGGCTCTTCCTTCTAACCAGTGTTGGCGTGACGACGGTTTCAGTTGAGTCAACTATTCTGCTGTTCTTTCACAGACAGTGGAAATGGGTTGATCACCAAAAAACAAACAATAGTATCTACTTTTGATGTCTTCAGGGCCCGGGGAACAGTGGGTTAAATGCCTTGTTCAGGGCCCGGGGAACAGTGGGTTAAATGCCTTGTTCAGGGCCCGGGGAACAGTGGGTTAAATGCCTTGTTCAGGGCCCGGGGAACAGTGGGTTAAATGCCTTGTTCAGGGCCCGGGAACAGTGGGTTGACTGCCTTGTTCAGCGCCCGGGGAACAGTGGGTTAAATGCCTTGTTCAGGGCCCGGGGAACAGTGGGTTGATTGCCTTGTTCAGCGCCCGGGGAACAGTGGGTTAAATGCCTTGTTCAGGGCCCGGGGAACAGTGGGTTAAATGCCTTGTTCAGGGCCCTGGGAACAGTGGGTTGATTGCCTTGTTCAGCGCCCGGGGAACAGTGGGTTAAATGCCTTGTTCAGGGCCCGGGGAACAGTGGGTTAAATGCCTTGTTCAGGGCCCGGGGAACAGTGGGTTAAATGCCTTGTTCAGGGCCCGGGAACAGTGGGTTGACTGCCTTGTTCAGCGCCCGGGGAACAGTGGGTTAAATGCCTTGTTCAGGGCCCGGGAACAGTGGGTTGACTGCCTTGTTCAGCGCCCGGGGAACAGTGGGTTAAATGCCTTGTTCAGGGCCCGGGGAACACTGGGTTAAATGCCTTGTTCAGGGCCCGGGGAACAGTGGGTTAACTGCCTTGTTCAGGGCCCGGGGAACAGTGGGTTAAATGCCTTGTTCAGGGCCCGGGGAACAGTGGGTTGATTGCCTTGTTCAGCGCCCGGGGAACAGTGGGTTAAATGCCTTGTTCAGGGCCCGGGGAACAGTGGGTTAAATGCCTTGTTCAGGGCCCTGGGAACAGTGGGTTGATTGCCTTGTTCAGCGCCCGGGGAACAGTGGGTTAAATGCCTTGTTCAGGGCCCGGGGAACAGTGTGTTAAATGCCTTGTTCAGGGCCCGGGGAACACTGGGTTAAATGCCTTGTTCAGGGCCCGGGGAACAGTGGGTTAACTGCCTTGTTCAGGGCCCGGGGAACAGTGGGTTAAATGCCTTGTTCAGGGCCCGGGGAACAGTGGGTTGATTGCCTTGTTCAGCGCCCGGGGAACAGTGGGTTAAATGCCTTGTTCAGGGCCCGGGAACAGTGGGTTGATTGCCTTGTTCAGCGCCCGGGGAACAGTGGGTTGATTGCCTTGTTCAGCGCCCGGGGAACAGTGGGTTAACTGCCTTGTTCAGGGCCCGGGAACAGTGGGTTGACTGCCTTGTTCATTGCCCGGGGAACAGTGGGTTGATTGCCTTGTTCAGGGCCCGGGAACAGTGGGTTGATTGCCTTGTTCAGCGCCTGGGGAACAGTGGGTTGATTGCCTTGTTCAGCGCCTGGGGAACAGTGGGTTGATTGCCTTGTTCAGGGCCCGGGAACAGTGGGTTGATTGCCTTGTTCAGCGCCTGGGGAACAGTGGGTTGATTGCCTTGTTCAGGGCCCGGGGAACAGTGGGTTGATTGCCTTGTTCAGCGCCTGGGGAACAGTGGGTTGATTGCCTTGTTCAGCGCCTGGGGAACAGTGGGTTGATTGCCTTGTTCAGGGCCCGGGGAACAGTGGGTTGATTGCCTTGTTCAGCGCCTGGGGAACAGTGGGTTGATTGCCTTGTTCAGGGCCCGGGGAACAGTGGGTTGATTGCCTTGTTCAGCGCCTGGGGAACAGTGGGTTGATTGCCTTGTTCAGGGCCCGGGGAACAGTGGGTTGATTGCCTTGTTCAGCGCCTGGGGAACAGTGGGTTGATTGCCTTGTTCAGCGCCTGGGGAACAGTGGGTTGATTGCCTTGTTCAGGGCCCGGGGAACAGTGGGTTGATTGCCTTGTTCAGCGCCTGGGGAACAGTGGGTTGATTGCCTTGTTCAGGGCCCGGGGAACAGTGGGTTGATTGCCTTGTTCAGGGCCCGGGGAACAGTGGGTTGATTGCCTTGTTCAGCGCCCGGGGAACAGTGGGTTGATTGCCTTGTTCAGCGCCCGGGGAACAGTGGGTTAACTGCCTTGTTCAGGGCCCGGGAACAGTGGGTTGACTGCCTTGTTCATTGCCCGGGGAACAGTGGGTTGATTGCCTTGTTCAGGGCCCGGGAACAGTGGGTTGATTGCCTTGTTCAGCGCCTGGGGAACAGTGGGTTGATTGCCTTGTTCAGCGCCTGGGGAACAGTGGGTTGATTGCCTTGTTCAGGGCCCGGGGAACAGTGGGTTGATTGCCTTGTTCAGCGCCTGGGGAACAGTGGGTTGATTGCCTTGTTCAGGGCCCGGGGAACAGTGGGTTGATTGCCTTGTTCAGGGCCCGGGGAACAGTGGGTTGATTGCCTTGTTCAGCGCCCGGGGAACAGTGGGTTGATTGCCTTGTTCAGCGCCCGGGGAACAGTGGGTTAACTGCCTTGTTCAGGGCCCGGGAACAGTGGGTTGACTGCCTTGTTCATTGCCCGGGGAACAGTGGGTTGATTGCCTTGTTCAGGGCCCGGGAACAGTGGGTTGATTGCCTTGTTCAGCGCCTGGGGAACAGTGGGTTGATTGCCTTGTTCAGCGCCTGGGGAACAGTGGGTTGATTGCCTTGTTCAGGGCCCGGGGAACAGTGGGTTGATTGCCTTGTTCAGCGCCTGGGGAACAGTGGGTTGATTGCCTTGTTCAGGGCCCGGGGAACAGTGGGTTGATTGCCTTGTTCAGCGCCTGGGGAACAGTGGGTTGATTGCCTTGTTCAGCGCCTGGGGAACAGTGGGTTGATTGCCTTGTTCAGGGCCCGGGGAACAGTGGGTTGATTGCCTTGTTCAGCGCCTGGGGAACAGTGGGTTGATTGCCTTGTTCAGGGCCCGGGGAACAGTGGGTTGATTGCCTTGTTCAGCGCCTGGGGAACAGTGGGTTGATTGCCTTGTTCAGGGCCCGGGGAACAGTGGGTTGATTGCCTTGTTCAGCGCCTGGGGAACAGTGGGTTGATTGCCTTGTTCAGCGCCTGGGGAACAGTGGGTTGATTGCCTTGTTCAGGGCCCGGGAACAGTGGGTTGACTGCCTTGTTCAGGGCCCGGGGAACAGTGGGTTGACTGCCTTGTTCAGCGCCCGGGGAACAGTGGGTTAAATGCCTTGTTCAGGGCCCTGGGAACAGTGTGTTGACTGCCTTGTTCAGGGCCCGGGAACAGTGGGTTGACTGCCTTGTTCAGGGCCCGGGAACAGTGGGTTAAATGCCTTGTTCAGGGCCCTGGGAACAGTGTGTTGACTGCCTTGTTCATTGCCCGGGGACCAGTGGGTTGATTGCCTTGTTCAGCGCCCGGGGAACAGTGGGTTGACTGCCTTGTTCATTGCCCGGGGACCAGTGGGTTGACTGCCTTGTTCAGGGCCCGGGGAACAGTGGGTTAACTGCCTTGTTCAGGGCCCGGGAACAGTGGGTTAAATGCCTTGTTCAGGGCCCGGGAACAGTGGGTTAAATGCCTTGTTCAGGGCCCGGGAACAGTGGGTTGACTGCCTTGTTCATTGCCCGGGGACCAGTGGGTTGACTGCCTTGTTCAGGGCCCGGGGAACAGTGGGTTAACTGCCTTGTTCAGGGCCAGAACAACAGTTTTTTGCCTTGTCCGCTCAGGGATTCGATCCAGCAACATTTTGATTACTGGACCAATGCTCTAACCACTAGGCTACCTGCTCTAACCACTAGGCTACCTGCTCTAACCACTAGGCTACCTGCCTCCTCTAACCACTAGACTACCTGCCTCCTCTAACCACTAGGCTACCTGCTCTAACCACTAGGCTACCTGCCTCCTCTAACCACTAGACTACCTGCCTCCTCTAACCACTAGACTACCTGCCTCCTCTAACCACTAGGCTACCTGCCTCCTCTAACCACTAGACTACCTGCCTCCTCTAACCACTAGGCTACCTGCCTCCTCTAACCACTAGACTACCTGCCTCCTCTAACCACTAGGCTACCTGCCTCCTCTAACCACTAGACTACCTGCCTCCTCTAACCACTAGACTACCTGCCTCCTCTAACCACTAGGCTACCTGCCTCCTCTAACCACTAGGCTTCCTGCCTCCTCTAACCACTAGGCTACCTGCTCTAACCACTAGGCTACCTGCCTCCTCTAACCACTAGGCTACCTGCTCTAACCACTAGGCTACCTGCCTCCTCTAACCACTAGGCTACCTGCCTCCTCTAACCACTAGGCTACCTGCCTCCTCTAACCACTAGGCTACCTGCCTCCTCTAACCACTAGGCTACCTGCTCTAACCACTAGGCTACCTGCCTCCTCTAACCACTAGGCTACCTGCTCTAACCACTAGGCTACCTGCCTCCTCTAACCACTAGACTACCTGCCTCCTCTAACCACTAGGCAACCTGCATCCTCTAACCACTAGGCTACCTGCCTCCTCTAACCACTAGGCTACCTGCCTCCTCTAACCACTAGGCTACCTCCTCTAACCGCTAGGCTACCTGCTGTATTGAATGTGTGTAGTAATAGTACAGGCTAGTATAATATATTGCACTGTGTAGTACTACTAGTATAATATATTGCACTGTGTAGTACTACTAGTATAATATATTGCAATGTGTAGTACTACTAGTATAATATATTGCACTGTGTAGTACTACTAGTATAATATATTGCACTGTGTAGTACTACTAGTATAATATATTGCACTATGTAGTACTACTAGTATAATATATTGCACTGTGTAGTACTACTAGTATAATATATTGCACTGTGTAGTACTACTAGTATAATATATTCCACTGTGTAGTACTACTAGTATAATATATTGCACTGTGTAGTATTACTAGTATAATATATTGCACTGTGTAGTGCTACTAGTACAATATATTGCAGTGTAGTACTACTTGTATAATATATTGCACTATGTAGTACTACTAGTATAATATATTGCACTGTGTAGTACTACTAGTATAATATATTGCACTATGTAGTACTACTAGTATAATATATTGCACTATGTGGTACTACTTGTATAATGTATTACCACTGCCTCAATCCTGCTGGCTGCTATATGGCCTAGTGGTAATCATCTCAGTGTCGTCTCAGTATCCATTGGAGCGCTTTGAAGGAAGTGAACTCTGGGTAAATCTGACAAACCTAGCGTTTGACTCCTGACCTTTGAGCCAGCCACTAGCCACAAGCCCGGGCAGTAGCATGGGTCACTGAGAGCATGGGTCCACAGAGAGACACAGAGACACACAGAGAGACATGATCGCTGTCTGTCACAACACTATCCATCATGATGTTTTTCCCTAGGTTAGCCTAGTTAGGCTGCATCTCAAGACTCTAGAGTCACTCCCTCAATGACACTATGGGTCTCAACTGTCTACAGTTTCTCATTATTCTCCTTTTCCTTCATCTGTCTCCTTTATCTACACACTGATCCGGAAGCCCAAAATAAGAGAGCAGAAGAGAGGAGGAGAAGAGGAGAGGGCAGGGGAGGAGAGGAGACGAGAGGTGATGAGACGAGAGGAAATGAGATGAGAGGAGACAAGATGAGAGGGGAGGACAGGAGATGAGAAGAGAGGTGATGAGACGAGAGGAAATTAGATGAGACGAGATAAGATGAGAGGAGAGGACAGGAGATGAGAAGAGAGGAAATGAGAGGAGGCGAGAGTAGATGAGAGGAGAGGACAGGAGATGAGAAGAGAGGAGACGAGAGGAAATTAGAGGAGGCAAGAGTAGACGGAAGCAGAGGAGAGGAGAGGACAGGGGACGAGGCGAGACGAGAGTCAACGTAACGAGGCGAGAGGGGTCAAAAGGAGAGGGAGTCACTTTAGACTTCCACAGTCTTTTACTGCCACTGACACTCTCCTCTCGGTGTGCACGTGGTCTGGAGTAAACACACGTGTGTGTCGTGTAAAATACGACAGCCTCCTGGTGCAACAATCTCACAGGGTCTAGGTGTTAAATCGAGAGTGGGTAATAGTAACGGAGACTGAGGTAGAGTGGGTAGTAGTAACAGAGACTGAGGTAGAGTGGGTAGTAGTAACGGAGACTGAGGTAGAGTGGGTAATAGTAACAGAGACTGAGGTAGAGTGGGTAATAGTAACGGAGACTGAGGTAGAGTGGGTAGTAGTAACGGAGACTGAGGTAGAGTGGGTAATAGTAACAGAGACTGAGGTAGAGTGGGTAGTAGTAACGGAGACTGAGGTAGAGTGGGTAATAGTAACGGAGACTGAGGTAGAGTGGGTAATAGTAACAGAGACTGAGGTAGAGTGGGTAGTAGTAACAGAGACTGAGGTAGAGTGGGTAATAGTAACGGAGACTGAGGTAGAGTGGGTAGTAGTAACGGAGACTGAGGTAGAGTGGGTAATAGTAACAGAGACTGAGGTAGAGTGGGTAGTAGTAACGGAGACTGAGGTAGAGTGGGTAATAGTAACGGAGACTGAGGTAGAGTGGGTAATAGTAACGGACTGAGGTAGAGTGGGTAGTAGTAACGGAGACTGAGGTAGAGTGGGTAATAGTAACAGAGACTGAGGTAGAGTGGGTAGTAGTTACAGAGACTGAGGTAGAGTGGGTAGTAGTAACGGAGACTGAGGTAGAGTGGGTAATAGTAACAGAGACTGAGGTAGAGTGGGTAATAGTAACGGAAACTGAGGTAGAGTGGGTAGTAGTAACGGAGACTGAGGTAGAGTGGGTAATAGTAACAGAGACTGATGTAGAGTGGGTAATAGTAACAGAGACTGAGGTATAGTGGGTAGTAGTAACAGAGACTGAGGTAGCGTGGGTAATAGTAACGGAGACTGAGGTAGAGTGGGTAGTAGTAACGGAGACTGAGGTAGAGTGGGTAATAGTAACAGAGACTGAGGTATAGTGGGTAGTAGTAACAGAGACTGAGGTAGCGTGGGTAATAGTAACGGAGACTGA
>NC_068428.1:47134353-47136853 GCF_023373465.1 Oncorhynchus keta
TACTTCTGTCATAATGTGTTGGGACTGAACTATAATCACAGACCGGGAGGATGTTTTCATTTCTTTATTTGACTCTAGATTTGTTAGGGAATTGAAGACACTTAAATTATTGGGTGTTTCATGAGCTGAAATTTTAAAAATCCCAGAAATGTTCCATTTGCACAAAAAGCTTATTTATTTTACAAAGTTTGTGTACAAATGTGTTAGCATTTCTCATTTGCCAAGATAATCGTGTGTCTTCTCTCACAGGAAGAGCTCATACCCTCTTCTTCTGCATTTCTCCTTTGCCAAGATAATCCATCTGACAGGTGTGGCATATCAGGAAGCTGACTAAAACAGCACGATCATTACACAGGTGCACCTTGTGCTGCGGGACAAGAAAAGGTCACTTTAAAAATGTGCAGTTTTGCCACAGATTGTTTTGAGGGAGCGTTGCAATTGGCTGACTGCAGGAATGTCCAACAGAGCTGTTGCCAGACAATTACATTTTCATTTCTCTACCATAAGCCGAGGAGTATTTCGGTCTGTAGTAAATCCCTTTTGTGAGTGAAAGCTCATTGTGATTGTGCCTCTGTCATGTGTTAAGATCAGGGCCTAATCAATTTATTTAATTTTACTGATTTCCTTTCATGAACTGGAACTCAGTAAAATCTTTGAAATGTTCCATTTATATTTTTGGGGTAAGTATGAATATGTGTGGGGACTGGGGACCACACGGAAACAGCTTTAAAACGAATCTGACTGCTGATAAGAGAGGCAGCTGTCCAGTGTGAACACGCACACACACACACACACACACACACACACACACACACACACACACACACACACACACACACACACACACACACACACACACACACACACACACACACACACACACACACACACAAAGACACACGCACATACACATACAACAGACACACATTTTGTATTGTCATAGGTTAGGTTAAAAGGTAAAAATGCATTTCTCCACCAAGCACAGTATGAACATAAGAACTATTGGGACCATTTATGCCTTTAATCTCAAGGAGCTGAGCTGCCAGTCTCTGATTTATAGCACCGCACTACAGACAGAAACAGCCATCATGGATACAGCCAGGCTACATTTCCCATTAAATGTCAGGCACTGCGTCTGTCTGCACCAAAAAAAAAAAAAATTTTTAAAAAACCCAAACAAAAAAACAACAACTCTCTGCTGTTGATTCTGAGAAGCTCTGGATCTATGGTTCGACTCCCGGCTCAGTGCGCCAGTTCACAGCAACAAGGACAAGCAACGCTGACACCTTTTACTACTATCCAGCAAGCTGCATGTCGCGTCAGCTAACACAAATTTACGCGCACCACACTGTAGACTATGAGTAGCCCAGCCTAGACAGATGCACACGGTCTCTCCGGCAGACGTTTTCCGTTTTCCGTTTTCGAGTAATAGCCGAGCAGCGGAAGGTGAAAACCTGAAGCGCCTGAGCCAGCGACGCAAAGGACTGGATGCTGGATGACATCATGTCTGTGAGAGAGAGGGGGGTTTATGGGACGACACGTCGCGGTAGCCATGAAAGCAGATGCTGGTTTCAGAGTTGTGTAGGCTGTTTTCGTGAGGGCGGGTGGGTGGAGCATTGGCGCTTAGAAATCCTAAACAAGCACTATAACGCTGAGCCTGACTCCATCTCTCACAGGAAGACATGGCTCATACCCTCTTCAGGCTACCTCTCTCTCTCTCTCTCTCTCTCTCTCTCTCTCTCTCTCTCTCTCTCTCTCTCTCTCTCTCTCTCTCTCTCTCTCTCTCTCTCTCTCTCTCTCTCTCTCTCTCTCTCTCTCTCTCTCTCTCTCTCTCTCTCTCTCTCTCTCTCATATGGTGCATGGAGAGGCACACACTTAGGCTACAATGGAGGAGACATCAATTGTTCTCATGAGGGTCTAAGCTATTGAGCAGCAGTGACGTGAGACTGGGCACACATTTGTTCTCTTATCATCCTATAGGTGGGGGTGTGATGGGGGAAGGTGCATGCAAATCCCAAAACCTCGTGTGAAAAGCTTGACAGAAAAAACCGGTTACAGGCTATTGTTGAAAGCAGTGGCCATTTTCAGGCACAGCACGTCAGACCAGACAGACAGATTCACTGCTGGTCGGTGTGTTCATCATGTACCAGAGGTTATCCCAGGTGACACAGAGAAACACGCAATCAGTGGAGGGGATGAGAGGAAAGGAGATGGGGTGGGGGTGGGGGGGGGGGGGGAGAAAGAGTAGGAAGAGTGTAGAGTGTGGGTGTAACACACTGCACTTTGGTCTCAGGTGGTGTGTCAGTGGGCACAGACAGACAGACAGACAGACAGACAGACAGACAGACAGACAGGCAGACAGACAGACAGACAGACAGACAGACAGACAGACAGACAGACAGACAGACAGACAGACAGACAGACAGACAGACAGACAGGCAGACAGACAGACAGACAGACAGACAGACAGACAGACAGACAGACAGACAAGACAGACAGA
>NC_068428.1:47146853-47216853 GCF_023373465.1 Oncorhynchus keta
GGGGTGGAGCAGGAGAGAGGACGGAGGAGAGAGGACTGAGGAGGAGTGGACTGAGGTGGAGAGTACTGAGGTGGAGTGGACTGAGGTGGAGAGGACTGAGGTGGAGTGGACTGAGGTGGAGTGGACTGAGGTGGAGTGGACTGAGGTGGAGAGGCTGGAGGAGAGTGGACTGAGGTGGAGAGGACTCAGGTGGAGTGGACTGAGGTGGAGTGGACTGAGGTGGAGAGGACTGAGGTGGAGAGGACTGAGGTGGAGTGGACTGAGGTGGAGAGGACTGAGGTGGAGTGGACTGAGGTGGAGAGGACTGAGGTGGAGTGGACTGAGGTGGAGAGGACTGAGGTGGAGTGGACTGAGGTGGAGTGGACTGAGGTGGAGAGGCTGGAGGAGAGTGGACTGAGGTGGAGAGGACTGAGGTGGAGAGGACTGAGGTGGAGAGGACTGAGGTGGAAAGGACTGAGGTGGAGAGGACTGAGGTGGAGTGGACTGAGGTGGAGAGGACTGAGGTGGAGTGGACTGAGGTGGAGAGGCTGGAGGAGAGTGGACTGAGGTGGAGAGGACTGAGGTGGAGAGGACTGAGGTGGAGAGGACTGAGGTGGAGAGGACTGAGGTGGAGTGGACTGAGGTGGAGTGGACTGAGGTGGAGTGGACTGAGGTGGAGAGGCTGGAGGAGAGTGGACTGAGGTGGAAAGGACTGAGGTGGAGTGGACTGAGGTGGAGAGGACTGAGGTGGAGAGGACTGAGGTGGAGTGGACTGAGGTGGAGAGGACTGAGGTGGAGAGGACTGAGGTGGAGTGGACTGAGGTGGAGTGGACTGAGGTGGAGTGGACTGAGGTGGAGAGGACTGAGGTGGAGAGGACTGAGGTGGAGTTGACTGAGGTGGAGTGGACTGAGGTGGAGTGGACTGAGGTGGAGAGGACTGAGGTGGAGTGGACTGAGGTGGAGTGGACTGAGGTGGAGTGGACTGAGGTGGAGTGGACTGAGGTGGAGTGGACTGAGGTGGAGTGGACTGAGGTGGAGAGGACTGAGGTGGAGTGGACTGAGGTGGAGAGGACTGAGGTGGAGAGGACTGAGGTGGAGTGGACTGAGGTGGAGTGGACTGAGGTGGAGAGGACTGAGGTGGAGTGGACTGAGGTGGAGAGGACTGAGGTGGAGAGGACTGAGGTGGAGTGGACTGAGGTGGAGAGGACTGAGGTGGAGTGGACTGAGGTGGAGAGGACTGAGGTGGAGAGGATGGAGGAGAGAGGACTGAGGTGGAGAGGACTGAGGTGGAGAGGACTGAGGTGGAGTGGACTGAGGTGGAGAGGATGGAGGAGAGAGGACTGAGGTGGAGAGGACTGAGGTGGAGTGGACTGATGTGGAGTGGACTGAGGTGGAGAGGATGGAGGAGAGAGGACTGAGGTGGATAAGACTGAGGTGGAGAGGACTGAGGTGGAGTGGACTGAGGTGGAGTGGACTGAGGTGGAGAGGATGGAGGAGAGAGGACTGAGGTGGATAAGACTGAGGTGGAGAGGACTGAGGTGGAGTGGACTGAGGTGGAGAGGATGGAGGAGAGAGGACTGAGGTGGAGAGGACTGAGGTGGAGAGGACTGAGGTGGAGTGGACTGATGTGGAGTGGACTGAGGTGGAGAGGATGGAGGAGAGAGGACTGAGGTGGATAAGACTGAGGTGGAGAGGACTGAGGTGGAGTGGACTGAGGTGGAGAGGATGGAGGAGAGAGGACTGAGGTGGAGAGGACTGAGGTGGAGAGGACTGAGGTGGAGTGGACTGAGGTGGAGAGGACTGAGGTGGAGAGGACTGAGGTGGAGTGGACTGAGGTGGAGAGGACTGAGGTGGAGAGGATGGAGGAGAGAGGACTGAGGTGGAGAGGACTGAGGTGGAGAGGACTGAGGTGGAGAGGATGGAGGAGAGAGGACTGAGGTGGAGAGGATGGAGGAGAGAGGACTGAGGTGGAGAGGACTGAGGAGAGAGGAGAGAGGACTGAGGTGGAGAGGACTGAGGTGGAGAGGACTGAGGTGGAAAGGATGGAGGAGAGTGGACTGAGATGGAGTGGACTGAGGTGGAGAGGACTGAGGTGGAGAGGATGGAGGAGAGAGGACTGAGGTGGAGTGGACTGAGGAGAGAGGACTGAGGAGAGAGGACAGAGGAGAGAGGACGGAGGAGAGAGGACTGAGGAGGGAGGATTGAGGAGAGAGGACAGAGGTGGAGAGGACTGAGGAGAGAGGACAGAGGAGAGAGGACAGAGGAGAGAGGACGGAGGAGAGAGGACTGAGGAGAGAGGACGGAGGAGAGAGGAGGACAGGGAGCCACAAAACATTTCTAAAAACCTGCTTTCACTTTATCTTTATGGGGTAATCTGTGTAGATTGATGAGGGGGGGAATTATGTAACCCATTTTAGAATCTGGCTGTGACATAACGAAACATGGAAAAAGTCAAGGGGTCTGAATACTTTCCTTTGGTTGTTTTGATTCTTTCCTCTGACCAATGAGGAGGAAACAGGAAGTGGATCAAGCCTTAACACCACTGTATGTCTAACAGCCTATCTGTCAGCCTGTCCAACAGCCTGTCTGTCAGCCTATCTGTCAGCCTGTCTGTCAGCCTGTCTGTCAGCCTATCTGTCAGCCCGTCTGTCAGCCTGTCTGTCAGCCTGTCTGTCAGCCTGTCTAACAGCCTGTCTGTCAGCCTGTCTGTCAGCCTATCTGTCAGCCTGTCTGTCAGCCTGTCTGTCAGCCTGTCTGTCAGCCTGTCTGTCAGCCTGTCTGACAGCCTGTCTGTCAGCCTGTCTGTCAGCCTGTCTAACAGCCTGTCTGTCAGCATGTCTGTCAGCCTGTCTGTCCAGACCTGAGACTAACCAGACCAGAGACTAACCAGACCAGAGACTAACCAGACCAGAGACTAACCAGACTTGAGACTAACCAGACCAGAGACTAACCAGATCAGAGACTAACCAGCCCAGAGACTAACCAGACCAGAGACTAACCAGCCCAGAGACTAACCAGACCAGAGACTAACCAGACCTGAGACTAACCAGACCAGAGACTAACCAGACCAGAGACTAACCAGCCCAGAAAATAACCAGACCAGAGACTAACCAGCCCAGAGACTAACCAGACCTGAGACTAACCAGACCAGAGACTAAACAGACCTGAGACTAACCAGCCCAGAGACTAACCAGACCAGAGACCAACCAGACCTGAGACTAACCAGCCCAGAGACTAACCAGACCAGAGACTAACCAGCCCAGAGACTAACCAGCCCAGAGACTAACCAGACCAGAGACTAACCAGACCAGAGACTAACCAGCCCAGCGACTAACCAGACCAGAGACTAACCAGCCCAGAGACTAACCAGCCCAGAGACTAACCAGCCCAGAGACTAACCAGACCAGAGACTAACCAGACCAGAGACTAACCAGCCCAGAGACTAACCAGACCAGAGACTAACCAGCCCAGCGACTAACCAGACCAGAGACTAACCAGCCCAGAGACTAACCAGCCCAGAGACTAACCAGACCTGATCTAACCAGACCAGAGACTAAACAGACCTGAGACTAACCAGCCCAGAGACTAACCAGACCAGACACTAACCAGCCCAGAGACTAACCAGACCAGAGACTAACCAGACCTGAGACTAACCAGACCAGAGACTAACCAGACCAGAGACTAACCAGACCAGAGACTAACCAGCCCAGCGACTAACCAGACCAGAGACTAACCAGCCCAGAGACTAACCAGACCTGAGACTAACCAGACCAGAGACTAACCAGACCAGAGACTAACCAGCCCAGAGACTAACCAGCCCAGAGACTAACCAGCCCAGAGACTAACCAGCCTATCTTTTCTTGCACTGAAAGGAGTGTTATTTGATTTGTAAAGTAGCGCCCGCGTTTCATATTCAATTGAGCGCTGGCATCTCCATGGCGCCAGGTCCAAAGGAGACGGAGACGTGAGAGACCCCTCTCTCCTCTTCCTCCCTCTCTCCATCCATCTCCTGACGGTTTGCTGTGAGATTTCTAAAGAGGCTGAGAGAGCCCCCATCCACCCATTGCAGTTTCAGACCCACTGGGCACAGATTAATCCACGTTGGTTCAATGTAATTTCATTGAAATGAGGTGGAAACAACATTGATTAAACCAGTGCTTAGAGACAGCCGGAAACAGAAGACGTGACTCCTCCTAATGCATCATCGTACGGGTCCAACAGACATGTCTTTCAACCAACCAACGAAAGAACAAATGAGCTGGTCTCAGCCTCAGCCATCTGCTCTGCCTATACCACTGGTCTGGTCTATACCACTGGTCTGGTCTATACCTCTGGTCTGGTCTATACCTCTGGTCAGGTCTATAACTCTGGTCTCTATACCTCTGGTCTGGTCTACACCTCTGGTCTGGTATATACCTCTGGTCTGGTCTATACCTCTGGTCTGGTCTATACCTCTGGTCTGGTCTATACCTCTGGTCTGTTCTATACCTCTGGTCTGGTCTATACCTCTGGTCTGGTCTATACCTCTGGTCTGGTATATACCTCTGGTCTGGTCTATACCTCTGGTCTGGTCTATACCTCTGGTCTCTATACCTCTGGTCTGGTCTATACCTCTGGTCTGGTCTATACCTCTGGTCTCTATACCTCTGGTCTGGCCTATACCTCTGGTCTGGCCTATACCTCTGGTCTGGTCTATACCTCTGGTCTGGTCTATACCTCTGGTCTCTATACCTCTGGTCTGGCCTATACCTCTGGTCTGGCCTATACCTCTGGTCTGGTCTATACCTCTGGTCTGGTCTATACCTCTGGTCTGGTCTATACCACTGGTCTGGTCTATACCTCTGGTCTGGTCTATACCTCTGGTCTGGTCTATACCACTGGTCTGGTGTATACCTCTGGTCTGGTATATACCACTGGTCTGGTCTATACCTCTGGTCTGGTCTATACCTCTGGTCTGGTCTATACCTCTGGTCTGGTCTATACCTCTGGTCTGGTCTATACCACTGGTCTGGTGTATACCTCTGGTCTGGTCTATAACTCTGGTCTCTATACCTCTGGTCTGGTCTACACCTCTGGTCTGGTCTACACCTCTGGTCTGGTCTACACCTCTGGTCTGGTCTACACCTCTGGTCTGGTCTATACCACTGGTCTGGTCTATACCTCTGGTCTGGTCTATACCACTGGTCTGGTCTATACCTCTGGTCTGGTCTATACCACTGGTCAGGTCTATACCTCTGGTCTCTATACTTCTGGTCTGGTCTACACCTCTGGTCTGGTCTATACTTCTGGTCTGGTCTATACCTCTGGTCTGGTCTATACCACTGGTCTGGTCTATACCTCTGGTCTGGTGTATACCTCTGGTCTGGTCTATACCTCTGGTCTGGTCTACACCTCTGGTCTGGTCTACACCTCTGGTCTGGTCTATACCTCTGGTCTGGTCTATACCTCTGGTCTGGTCTATACCACTGGTCTCTATACCTCTGGTCTGGTCTATACCTCTGGTCTCTATACCTCTGGTCTGGTCTATACCACTGGCATCTATACCTCTGGTCTGGTCTATACCTCTGGTCTGGTCTACACCTCTGGTCTGGTCTATACCACTGGTCTGGTCTGGTCTACCTGTGGTCTGGTCTATACCTCTGGTCTGGTCTATACCTCTGGTCTGGTCTGGTCTACCTGTGGTCTGGTCTATACCACTGGTCTGGTCTATACTTCTGGTCTGGTCTACACCTCTGGTCTGGTCTATACTTCTGGTCTGGTCTATACCTCTGGTCTGGTCTATACTTCTGGTCTGGTCTACACCTCTGGTCTGGTCTATACTTCTGGTCTGGTCTACACCTCTGGTCTGGTCTATACCTCTGGTCTGGTCTATACCTCTGGTCTGGTCTATACCTCTGGTCTGGTCTATACCACTGGTCTGGTCTATACTTCTGGTCTGGTCTACACCTCTGGTCTGGTCTATACTTCTGGTCTGGTCTATACCTCTGGTCTGGTCTATACTTCTGGTCTGGTCTACACCTCTGGTCTGGTCTATACTTCTGGTCTGGTCTATACCTCTGGTCTGGCCTATACCTCTGGTCTGGTCTATACCTCTGGTCTGGTCTATACCTCTGGCCTATACCTCTGGTGTCTATACCTCTGGTGTCTACACCTCTGGTCTGGCCTATACCTCTGGTCTGGTCTATACCTCTGGTCTGGTCTATACCTCTGGTCTGGTCTATACCTCTGGTCTGGTCTATACCTCTGGTCTCTATACCTCTGGTCTGGTCTATACCACTGGTCTGGTCTATACCTCTGGTCTGGTCTATACCACTGGTCAGGTCTATACCTCTGGTCTCTATACTTCTGGTCTGGTCTACACCTCTGGTCTGGTCTATACTTCTGGTCTGGTCTATACCTCTGGTCTGGTCTATACCACTGGTCTGGTCTATACCTCTGGTCTGGTGTATACCTCTGGTCTGGTCTATACCTCTGGTCTGGTCTACACCTCTGGTCTGGTCTACACCTCTGGTCTGGTCTATACCTCTGGTCTGGTCTATACCTCTGGTCTGGTCTATACCACTGGTCTCTATACCTCTGGTCTGGTCTATACCTCTGGTCTGGTCTATACCTCTGGTCTCTATACCTCTGGTCTGGTCTATACCACTGGCATCTATACCTCTGGTCTGGTCTATACCTCTGGTCTGGTCTACACCTCTGGTCTGGTCTATACCACTGGTCTGGTCTGGTCTACCTGTGGTCTGGTCTATACCTCTGGTCTGGTCTATACCTCTGGTCTGGTCTGGTCTACCTGTGGTCTGGTCTATACCACTGGTCTGGTCTATACTTCTGGTCTGGTCTACACCTCTGGTCTGGTCTATACTTCTAGTCTGGTCTATACCTCTGGTCTGGTCTATACTTCTGGTCTGGTCTACACCTCTGGTCTGGTCTATACTTCTGGTCTGGTCTACACCTCTGGTCTGGTCTATACCTCTGGTCTGGTCTATACCTCTGGTCTGGTCTATACCTCTGGTCTGGTCTATACCACTGGTCTGGTCTATACTTCTGGTCTGGTCTACACCTCTGGTCTGGTCTATACTTCTGGTCTGGTCTATACCTCTGGTCTGGTCTATACTTCTGGTCTGGTCTACACCTCTGGTCTGGTCTATACTTCTGGTCTGGTCTATACCTCTGGTCTGGCCTATACCTCTGGTCTGGTCTATACCTCTGGTCTGGTCTATACCTCTGGCCTATACCTCTGGTGTCTATACCTCTGGTGTCTACACCTCTGGTCTGGCCTATACCTCTGGTCTGGTCTATACCTCTGGTCTGGTCTATACCTCTGGTCTGGTCTATACCTCTGGTCTGGTCTATACCTCTGGTCTCTATACCTCTGGTCTGGTCTATACCTCTGGTCTGGTCTATACCTCTGGTCTCTATACCTCTGGTCTGGCCTATACCTCTGGTCTGGCCTATACCTCTGGTCTGGTCTATACCTCTGGTCTGGTCTATACCTCTGGTCTCTATACCTCTGGTCTGGCCTATACCTCTGGTCTGGCCTATACCTCTGGTCTGGTCTATACCTCTGGTCTGGTCTATACCTCTGGTCTGGTCTATACCACTGGTCTGGTCTATACCTCTGGTCTGGTCTATACCTCTGGTCTGGTCTATACCACTGGTCTGGTGTATACCTCTGGTCTGGTATATACCACTGGTCTGGTCTATACCTCTGGTCTGGTCTATACCTCTGGTCTGGTCTATACCTCTGGTCTGGTCTATACCTCTGGTCTGGTCTATACCACTGGTCTGGTGTATACCTCTGGTCTGGTCTATAACTCTGGTCTCTATACCTCTGGTCTGGTCTACAACTCTGGTCTGGTCTACACCTCTGGTCTGGTCTACACCTCTGGTCTGGTCTATACCACTGGTCTGGTCTATACCTCTGGTCTGGTCTATACCACTGGTCTGGTCTATACCTCTGGTCTGGTCTATACCACTGGTCAGGTCTATACCTCTGGTCTCTATACTTCTGGTCTGGTCTACACCTCTGGTCTGGTCTATACTTCTGGTCTGGTCTATACCTCTGGTCTGGTCTATACCACTGGTCTGGTCTATACCTCTGGTCTGGTGTATACCTCTGGTCTGGTCTATACCTCTGGTCTGGTCTACACCTCTGGTCTGGTCTACACCTCTGGTCTGGTCTATACCTCTGGTCTGGTCTATACCACTGGTCTCTATACCTCTGGTCTGGTCTATACCTCTGGTCTGGTCTATACCTCTGGTCTCTATACCTCTGGTCTGGTCTATACCACTGGCATCTATACCTCTGGTCTGGTCTATACCTCTGGTCTGGTCTATACCTCTGGTCTGGTCTATACCTCTGGTCTCTATACCTCTGGTCTGGTCTATACCACTGGCATCTATACCTCTGGTCTGGTCTATACCTCTGGTCTGGTCTACACCTCTGGTCTGGTCTATACCACTGGTCTGGTCTGGTCTACCTGTGGTCTGGTCTATACCTCTGGTCTGGTCTATACCTCTGGTCTGGTCTGGTCTACCTGTGGTCTGGTCTATACCACTGGTCTGGTCTATACTTCTGGTCTGGTCTACACCTCTGGTCTGGTCTATACTTCTGGTCTGGTCTATACCTCTGGTCTGGTCTATACTTCTGGTCTGGTCTACACCTCTGGTCTGGTCTATACTTCTGGTCTGGTCTATACCTCTGGTCTGGTCTATACCTCTGGTCTGGTCTATACCTCTGGTCTGGTCTATACCACTGGTCTGGTCTATACTTCTGGTCTGGTCTACACCTCTGGTCTGGTCTATACTTCTGGTCTGGTCTATACCTCTGGTCTGGTCTATACTTCTGGTCTGGTCTACACCTCTGGTCTGGTCTATACTTCTGGTCTGGTCTATACCTCTGGTCTGGCCTATACCTCTGGTCTGGTCTATACCTCTGGTCTGGTCTATACCTCTGGCCTATACCTCTGGTGTCTATACCTCTGGTGTCTACACCTCTGGTCTGGCCTATACCTCTGGTCTGGTCTATACCTCTGGTCTGGTCTATACCTCTGGTCTGGTCTATACCTCTGGTCTCTATACCTCTGGTCTGGTCTATACCTCTGGTCTGGTCTATACTTCTGGTCTGG
The DNA here is from genome assembly GCF_023373465.1 of Oncorhynchus keta. Lineage (NCBI taxonomy): Eukaryota > Metazoa > Chordata > Actinopteri > Salmoniformes > Salmonidae > Oncorhynchus > Oncorhynchus keta. The sequence goes on from NC_068428.1 coordinate 47,155,961, forward strand.
TCTATACCTCTGGTCTGGTCTATACCACTGGTATGGTCTATACGTCTGGTCTGGTCTATACCACTGGTCTGGTCTATACCTCTGGTCTGGTCTATACCTCTGGTCTGGTCTATACCTCTGGTCTGGTCTATACCTCTGGTCTCTATACCTCTGGTCTGGTCTATACCACTGGCATCTATACCTCTGGTCTGGTCTATACCTCTGGTCTGGTCTACACCTCTGGTCTGGTCTATACCACTGGTCTGGTCTGGTCTACCTGTGGTCTGGTCTATACCTCTGGTCTGGTCTATACCTCTGGTCTGGTCTGGTCTACCTGTGGTCTGGTCTATACCACTGGTCTGGTCTATACTTCTGGTCTGGTCTACACCTCTGGTCTGGTCTATACTTCTGGTCTGGTCTATACCTCTGGTCTGGTCTATACTTCTGGTCTGGTCTACACCTCTGGTCTGGTCTATACTTCTGGTCTGGTCTACACCTCTGGTCTGGTCTATACCTCTGGTCTGGTCTATACCTCTGGTCTGGTCTATACCTCTGGTCTGGTCTATACCACTGGTCTGGTCTATACTTCTGGTCTGGTCTACACCTCTGGTCTGGTCTATACTTCTGGTCTGGTCTATACCTCTGGTCTGGTCTATACTTCTGGTCTGGTCTACACCTCTGGTCTGGTCTATACTTCTGGTCTGGTCTATACCTCTGGTCTGGCCTATACCTCTGGTCTGGTCTATACCTCTGGTCTGGTCTATACCTCTGGCCTATACCTCTGGTGTCTATACCTCTGGTGTCTACACCTCTGGTCTGGCCTATACCTCTGGTCTGGTCTATACCTCTGGTCTGGTCTATACCTCTGGTCTGGTCTATACCTCTGGTCTCTATACCTCTGGTCTGGTCTATACCTCTGGTCTGGTCTATACTTCTGGTCTGGTCTATACCTCTGGTCTGGTCTATACCACTGGTATGGTCTATATGTCTGGTCTGGTCTATACCACTGGTCTGGTCTATACCTCTGGTCTGGTCTATACCTCTGGTCTGGTCTATACCACTGGTCTGGTCTATACCTCTGGTCTGGTCTATACCTCTCGTCTGGTCTATACCTCTGGTCTGGTCTGGTCTACCTGTGGTCTGGTCTATACCTCTGGTCTGGTCTATACCTCTGGTCTGGTCTATACCTCTGGTCTGGTCTATACCACTGGTCTGGTCTATACTTCTGGTCTGGTCTACACCTCTGGTCTGGTCTATACTTCTGGTCTGGTCTATACCTCTGGTCTGGTCTATACTTCTGGTCTGGTCTACACCTCTGGTCTGGTCTATACCTCTGGTCTGGCCTATACCTCTGGTCTGGTCTATACCTCTGGTCTCTATACCTCTGGTCTGGTCTATACCTCTGGCCTCTACACCTCTGGTCTCTATACCTCTGGTCTGGCCTATACCTCTGGTCTGGTCTATACCTCTGGTCTGGTCTATACCTCTGGTCTGGTCTATACCTCTGGTCTGGCCTATACCTCTGGTCTGGTCTCTATACCTCTGGTCTGGCCTATAACTCTGGTGTCTATAGCTCTGGTCTGGCCTATACCTCTGGTCTGGTCTATACCTCTGGTCTCTATACCTCTGGTCTGGTGTCTATACCTCTGGCCTATACCTCTGGTGTCTATACCTCTGGTCTCTATACCTCTGGTCTGGTCTATACCTCTGGCCTGGCCTATACCTCTGGTCTGGTCTATACCTCTGGTCTCTATACCTCTGGTCTCTATACCTCTGGTCTCTATACCTCTGGTCTGGTGTCTATACCTCTGGCCTATACCTCTGGTGTCTATACCTCTGGTCTCTATACCTCTGGTCTGGTCTATACCTCTGGCCTGGCCTATACCTCTGGTCTGGTCTATACCTCTGGTCTCTATACCTCTGGTCTCTATACCTCTGGTCTGGCCTATAACTCTGGTGTCTATAGCTCTGGTCTGGCCTATACCTCTGGTCTGGTCCATACCTCTGGCCTCTACACCTCTGGTCTCTATACCTCTGGTCTGGCATATACCTCTGGTCTGGTCTATACCTCTGGTCTGGTCTATACCTCTGGTCTGGTCTATACCTCTGGTCTCTATACCTCTGGTCTGGTGTCTATACCTCTGGCCTATACCTCTGGTGTCTATACCTCTGGTCTCTATACCTCTGGTCTGGTCTATGCCTCTGGTGTCTATACCTCTGGTCTGGTCTACACCTCTGGTGTCTATACCTCTGGTCTGGTCTACACCTCTGGTCTCTATACCTCTGGTCTCTATACCTCTGGTCTGGTCTACACCTCTGGTGTCTATACCTCTGGCCTATACCTCTGGTGTCTATACCTCTGGTGTCTATACCTCTGGTGTCTATACCTCTGGTCTCTATACCTCTGGTCTGGTCTATACCACTGGTCTGGTCTATACCTCTGGTCTGGTGTATACCTCTGGTCTGGTCTATACCTCTGGTCTGGTCTACACCTCTGGTCTGGTCTACACCTCTGGTCTGGTCTATACCTCTGGTCTGGTCTATACCACTGGTCTCTATACCTCTGGTCTGGTCTATACCTCTGGTCTGGTCTATACCTCTGGTCTCTATACCTCTGGTCTGGTCTATACCACTGGCCTATACCTCTGGTGTCTATACCTCTGGTCTCTATACCTCTGGCCTGGCCTATACCTCTGGTCTGGTCTATACCTCTGGTCTCTATACCTCTGGTCTGGTCTATACCTCTGGCCTCTACACCTCTGGTCTCTATACCTCTGGTCTGGCCTATACCTCTGGTCTGGTCTATACCTCTGGTCTGGTCTATACCTCTGGTCTGGTGTCTATACCTCTGGCCTATACCTCTGGTCTCTATACCTCTGGTCTGGTGTCTATACCTCTGGCCTATACCTCTGGTGTCTATACCTCTGGTCTCTATACCTCTGGTCTGGTCTATGCCTCTGGTGTCTATACCTCTGGTCTGGTCTACACCTCTGGTGTCTATACCTCTGGTCTGGTCTATACCTCTGGTCTGGTCTATACCTCTGGTCTGGTCTACACCTCTGGTGTCTATACCTCTGGCCTATACCTCTGGTCTCTATACCTCTGGTCTGGTCTACACCTCTGGTGTCTATACCTCTGGTGTCTATACCTCTGGTGTCTATACCTCTGGCCTCTACACCTCTGGTCTCTATACCTCTGGTCTGGCCTATACCTCTGGTCTGGTCTATACCTCTGGTCTGGTCTATACCTCTGGTCTGGTCTATACCTCTGGTCTGGCCTATACCTCTGGTCTGGTCTCTATACCTCTGGTCTGGCCTATAACTCTGGTGTCTATAGCTCTGGTCTGGCCTATACCTCTGGTCTGGTCTATACCTCTGGTCTCTATACCTCTGGTCTGGTGTCTATACCTCTGGTCTGGTCTATACCTCTGGTCTGGTCTATACCTCTGGTCTGGCCTATACCTCTGGTCTGGTCTCTATACCTCTGGTCTGGCCTATAACTCTGGTGTCTATAGCTCTGGTCTGGCCTATACCTCTGGTCTGGTCTATACCTCTGGTCTCTATACCTCTGGTCTGGTGTCTATACCTCTGGCCTATACCTCTGGTGTCTATACCACTGGTCTCTATACCTCTGGTCTGGTCTATACCTCTGGCCTGGCCTATACCTCTGGTCTGGTCTATACCTCTGGTCTCTATACCTCTGGTCTCTATACCTCTGGTCTCTATACCTCTGGTCTGGTGTCTATACCTCTGGCCTATACCTCTGGTGTCTATACCTCTGGTCTCTATACCTCTGGTCTGGTCTATACCTCTGGCCTGGCCTATACCTCTGGTCTGGTCTATACCTCTGGTCTCTATACCTCTGGTCTCTATACCTCTGGTCTCTATACCTCTGGTCTGGTCTATGCCTCTGGTCTCTATACCTCTGGTCTGGTCTATGCCTCTGGTGTCTATACCTCTGGTCTGGTCTACACCTCTGGTGTCTATACCTCTGGTCTGGTCTACACCTCTGGTCTCTATACCTCTGGTCTCTATACCTCTGGTCTGGTCTACACCTCTGGTCTCTATACCTCTGGTGTCTATACCTCTGGCCTATACCTCTGGTGTCTATACCTCTGGTGTCTATACCTCTGGTGTCTATACCTCTGGTCTGGCCTATACCTCTGGTCTGGTCTATACCTCTGGTCTGGTCTCTATACCTCTGGTCTGGTCTACACCTCTGGCCTATACCTCTGGTCTCTATACCTCCGATCTGGTCTCTATACCTCTGGCCTATAACTCTGAGGTCGGGCACCAATTAATGCCGAAGGTGTTCGATGGGGTTGTAAGGGCAGTCCAGTTCTTCCTCACCGATCTCAACAAACCATTTCTGTATGGACCTCGCTTTTGCCACAAAGTTGGAAGCACAGAATCATCTAGAATGTCATTGTTGGCTTTACCGTTAAGATTTCCCTTCACTGGAACTCAGGGGCCTGAACAATGAAAACAGCCCCAGACCATTATTGTTTCCACACCATTATTCCTGTTCTATACCTCCATTATTCCTGGTCTATACCTCCATTATTCCTGGTCTATACCTCCATTATTCCTGGTCTATACCTCCATTATTCCTGGTCTATACCTCCATTATTCCTGGTCTATACCTCCATTATTCCTGGTCTATACCTCCATTATTCCTGGTCTATACCTCCATTATTCCTGGTCTTTCCCTCCATTATTCCTGGTCTATACCTCCATTATTCCTGGTCTATACCTCCATTATTCCTGGTCTATACCTCCATTATTCCTGGTCTTTCCCTCCATAATTCCTGGTCTATACCTCCATTATTCCTGGTCTATACCTCCATTATTCCTGGTCTATACCTCCATTATTCCTGGTCTATACCTCCATTATTCCTGGTCTTTCCCTCCATTATTCCTGGTCTATACCTCCATTATTCCTGGTCTATACCTCCATTATTCCTGGTCTATACCTCCATTATTCCTGGTCTTTCCCTCCATTATTCCTGGTCTATACCTCCATTATTCCTGGTCTATACCTCCATTATTCCTGGTCTATATCTCCATTATTCCTGGTCTATACCTCCATTATTCCTGGTCTATACCTCCATTATTCCTCCTCCACGGATTCATCCGTCAGACTGCCAGATGGTGAAGCGTTATTCATCACTCCAGAGAACGCGTTTCCACTGCTACAGAGTCCAATGGTGGCGAGCTTTATACCACTCCAGCCGACGCTTGGCATTATCACATGGTGATCTTAGGCTTGCGTGTGGCTGCTTGGCCATGGTAACCTGTTTCATGAAGCTCCCAACAAACAGTTATTGTGCTGACGTTGCTTCCAGAGGCAGTTTGGAACTCTGTAATGAGTGTTGCAACCGAGGACAGAAGATTTTTAGACGCTACGCGCTTCAACAGTCCCGTTCTGTGAGCTTGTGTGGTCTACCACTTTGCGGCTGAGCCGTTGTTGCTCCTAGACGTTTCCGCTTCGCAATAACATCACTTACAGTTGACCGGGGCATCTCTAGTAGGGCAGAAATTTGACAAACTAACTTTTTGGAAAGGTGGCATCCTGTGACAGTGCCACATTGAAAGTCACTGAGCTCTTCAGTACGGGCCATTCTACTGCCAATGTTTGTCTATGGAGATTGCATGACTGTGTGCTCGATTTTATACACCTGTCAGCAACGGGTGTGGCTGAAATAGCCGAATCCACTAATTTGAATGGGTGTCCACATACTGCTGTATATATCACAGGAGCTTGGTTGCATCTTCATTGTGGAGAATGGGTGTGTGGTAATGGCTGGAGAGGAATCAGTGGAATGGTATCAAATACACTAAACATATGGCTTCCACGTGTTTGATGCCATTCCATTCACTCCGTTCCGGACATTATTATAGTCCCTCCCCTCAACAACCTTCTGTGGTGGATATACTTCCAGGCAAAGAAAAAGCCATATCTCAGACTGGCCAATAAATAGATAAGATTAAGATGGGCAAAAGAACACAGACACTGGACAGAGGAACTCTGCCTAGAAGGTCAGCATCCCGGAGTCTCCTCTTCACTGTTGACGTTGAGACTGGACAGAGGAACTCTGCCTAGAAGGTCAGCATCCCGGAGTCTCCTCTTCACTGTTGACGTTGAGACTGGACAGAGGAACTCTGCCTAGAAGGCCATCGTCCCGGAGTCTCCTCTTCACTGTTGACGTTGAGACTGGACAGAGGAACTCTGCCTAGAAGGTCAGCATCCCGGAGTCGTCTCTTCACTGTTGACGTTGAGACTGGACAGAGGAACTCTGCCTAGAAGGTCAGCATCCCGGAGTCACCTCTTCACTGTTGACGTTGAGACTGAACAGAGGAACTCTGCCTAGAAGGCCAGCATCCAGGAGTCGCCTCTTCACTGTTGACGTTGAGACTGGTGTTTTGTGGGTACTATTTAATGAAGCTGCCAGTTGAGGACTTGTGAGGCGTCTGTTTCTCATACTAGACACTCTAATGTACTTGTCCTCTTGCTCAGTTGTGCACCGGGGCCTCCCACTCCTCTTTCTATTCTGGTTAGAGCCAGTTTGCGTTGTTTTGTGAAGGGAGTAGTACACAGAGTTGTACGAGATCTTCAGTTTCTTGGCAATTTCTCGCATGGAATAGCCTTCATTTCTCAGAACAAGAACAGACTGATAAGTTTCAGAAGAAAGGTTTTTGTTTCTGGCCATTTTGAGACTGTACTCAAACCCACAAATGCTGATGCTCCAGATACTCAACTAGTCTAAAGAAGGCCAGTTTTATTGCTTCTTTAATCAGGACAACAGTTTTCAGATGTGCTAACATAATTGCAAAAGGGTTTTCTAATGATCAATTAGCCTTTTAAAATGATAAACTTGTATTAGCTAACACAACACATTGGGACACAGGAGTGATGGTTGCTGATAATGGGCCTCTGTAGATATTCCATTATAAATCAGCTGCTTCCAGCTACAATAGTCATTGACAACATTAACAATGTCTACACTGTATTTCTGATCAATTTGATGTTATTTTAATGGACAAAAAAATGAGCTTTTCTTTAAAAAAAAAAGATCATTTCTAAGTGACCCCAAACTTTTGAACGGTAGTGTATATATATTTTTTTAAATACAACAATTAATCAAGAAATACACTAATAGTATTCGACTATCTATTGATAGTGTTTATAAGTAGATAAAAGATTAAAAGTAAGAATACTTATTTAAATAATACTTCTTCAAGTATAAGGAACTGGAACACAAAAAGATACTGAATCATCACTGCGGAGATGAAAACAACAGAGGACATAGAAGGTGCAGTATGTGGGGATGTGAGGGAATCACGTTTGAAGGTAAGACAATGTCGAAGTATATTAATTTGAACATGGGCAGGCAAAGGTACAGGACGGGAGGCTCAGGGTCACGTCATAGTAGGCTCATACTCATATGAGCCTACTATGGTGGTTGGTGGTATGTAATAGTGGTATATAGATGTTAGTTGATGGTATGTAATAGTGGTATATAGATGGTGGTACAGTATGTAATAGTGGTATATAGATGGTGCTACAGTATGTAATAGTGGTATATAGATGTTAGATGGTGGTACAGTATGTAATAGTGGTATATAGATGGTGGTACAGTGTGTAATAGTGGTATATAGATGGTGCTACAGTATGTAATAGTGGTATATAGATGGTGGTACAGTATGTAATAGTTGTATATAGATGTTAGATGGTGGTACAGTATGTAATAGTGGTATATAGATGTTAGTTGATGGTATGTAATAGTGGTATATAGATGGTGGTACAGTATGTAATAGTGGTATATAGATGGTGGTACAGTATGTAATAGTGGTATATAGATGTTAGATGGTGGTACAGTATGTAATAGTGGTATATAGATGGTGCTACAGTATGTAATAGTGGTATATAGATGTTAGATGGTGGTACAGTATGTAATAGTGGTATATAGATGGTGGTACAGTGTGTAATAGTGGTATATAGATGGTGCTACAGTATGTAATAGTGGTATATAGATGGTGGTACAGTATGTAATAGTGGTATATAGATGGTGGTACAGTATGTAATAGTGGTATATAGATGGTGGTACAGTATGTAATAGTGGTATATAGATGTTAGATGGTGGTACAGTATGTAATAGTGGTATATAGATGTTAGATGGTGGTACAGTATGTAATAGTGGTATATAGATGGTGGTACAGTATGTAATAGTGGTATATAGATGGTGGTACAGTATGTAATAGTGGTATATAGATGTTAGATGGTGGTACAGTATGTAATAGTGGTATATAGATGTTAGATGGTGGTACAGTATGTAATAGTGGTATATAGATGTTAGATGGTGGTACAGTATGTAATAGTGGTATATAGATGGTGGTACAGTATGTAATAGTGGTATATAGATGGTGGTACAGTATGTAATAGTGGTATATAGATGTTAGATGGTGGTACAGTATGTAATAGTGGTATATAGATGGTGGTACAGTATGTAATAGTGGTATATAGATGGTGGTACAGTATGTAATAGTGGTATATAGATGTTAGATGGTGGTACAGTATGTAATAGTGGTATATAGATGGTGGTACAGTATGTAATAGTGGTATATAGATGTTAGATGGTGGTACAGTATGTAATAGTGGTATATAGATGGTGGTACAGTATGTAATAGTGGTATATAGATGGTGGTACAGTATGTAATAGTGGTATATAGATGTTAGATGGTGCTACAGTATGTAATAGTGGTATATAGATGGTGGTACAGTATGTAATAGTGGTATATAGATGGTGGTACAGTATGTAATAGTGGTATATAGATGGTGGTACAGTATGTAATAGTGGTATATAGATGGTGCTACAGTATGTAATAGTGGTATATAGATGTTAGATGGTGGTACAGTATGTAATAGTGGTATATAGATGGTGGTACAGTATGTAATAGTGGTATATAGATGGTGGTACAGTATGTAATAGTGGTATATAGATGTTAGATGGTGGTACAGTATGTAATAGTGGTATATAGATGTTAGATGGCGGTACAGTATGTAATAGTGGTATATAGATGGTGGTACAGTATGTAATAGTGGTATATAGATGTTAGATGGTGGTACAGTATGTAATAGTGGTATTTAGATGGTGGTACAGTATGTAATAGTGGTATATAGATGGTGGTACAGTATGTAATAGTGGTATATAGATGTTAGATGGTGGTACAGTATGTAATAGTGGTATATAGATGTTAGATGGTGGTACAGTATGTAATAGTGGTATATAGATGTTAGATGGTGGTACAGTATGTAATAGTGGTATATAGATGGTGGTACAGTATGTAATAGTGGTATATAGATGTTAGATGGTGGTACAGTATGTAATAGTGGTATATAGATGGTGGTACAGTATGTAATAGTGGTATATATATGTTAGATGGTGGTACAGTATGTAATAGTGGTATATAGATGGTGGTACAGTATGTAATAGTGGTATATAGATGGTGGTACAGTATGTAATAGTGGTATATAGATGTTAGATGGTGGTACAGTATGTAATAGTGGTATATAGATGGTGGTACAGTATGTAATAGTGGTATATAGATGGTGGTACAGTATGTAATAGTGGTATATAGATGTTAGATGGTGGTATGTAATAGTGGTATATAGATGTTAGATGGTGGTACAGTATGTAATAGTGGTATATAGATGTTAGTTGGTGGTACAGTATGTAATAGTGGTATATAGATGGTGGTACAGTATGTAATAGTGGTATATAGATGGTGGTACAGTATGTAATAGTGGTATATAGATGTTAGATGGTGGTACAGTATGTAATAGTGGTATATAGATGGTGGTACAGTATGTAATAGTGGTATATAGATGGTGGTACAGTATGTAATAGTGGTATATAGATGTTAGATGGTGGTATGTAATAGTGGTATATAGATGGTGGTACAGTATGTAATAGTGGTATATAGATGGTGGTACAGTATGTAATAGTGGTATATAGATGGTGGTACAGTATGTAATAGTGGTATATAGATGTTAGATGGTGGTACAGTATGTAATAGTGGTATATAGATGGTGGTACAGTATGTAATAGTGGTATATAGATGGTGGTACAGTATGTAATAGTGGTATATAGATGGTGGTACAGTATGTAATAGTGGTATATAGATGGTGGTACAGTATGTAATAGTGGTATATAGATGGTGGTACAGTATGTAATAGTGGTATATAGATGGTGGTACAGTATGTAATAGTGGTGTATAGATGTTAGTTGGTTGTAATAGGTAAACTGGGACATGACTAAATAGTTAATTAAAGTTAGTGATAATTCCACAAATAGACAGGTATTGCCCTTTCCATGGTAGCAAGATCTTATCTATATGCTAACTTTCTTTAAAAATGTATTGTAGTGAGATCATTTCTTTCTTTCGGGATATGAATACCGAATATGTCCACATCACCGTTTGAGACCATTTTATTGGTAAACTACACAGTAACGTTTTATTTTTTTAGTGATCCAAAACGTACTTCTCATAATTTGGTTTTAATCCAGAGAGGTTGTGAAAAGTATCTGGATCCTCTATGAGGCTGTTGTAATGAATCTCTTCTTCGTCTGAGGAAGAGTAGTCAAGATCGGACCAATATGCAGCGCGGTAAGTGTCCGTGTTAATTTATTAGAACTGAACACACGACACAAAATAACAAAGTGAGTGAAAGAAACGAACCAGTTCTGTCAGGTGAAACAACACACTAAACAGAAAACAACCACCCACAAATCATAGTGGGAAAACAGGCTGCCTAAGTATGGTTCTCAATCAGAGACAACGATCGACAGCTGCCTCTGGGAACCATACCAGGCCAAACACAGAAATACAAAACCTAGAACAAAAACCTAGAATGCCCACCCCAACTCACGCCCTGACCAAACTAAAACAGAGACATAAAAAAGGAACTCGGGTCAGGACGTGACAGCTGTGGAGGGATTCAGATCGTGGATTTAAAAAGAAAAACATGAATCGTCAGTGTACACTGGCACCTACTATACATGACTTTAACCCATTTTAGAAGAGATTCTCCAAAATGACCTTCAATCGTATCAAAAGGCCTTTTTTAAAAGTCAGCTATGAATACCAGGCCTGGTTTACCAGATTTCTCATCGTGTTCTATTGTTTCCAGTACTTGTTTTATACTAATCTCCAATGTATCGTCGACGTAAAAACTTAAAAAACGGTTTGATTAGGATGAATAATACCCGACGATACCTTTATAAATTCTATGAGCTATGCATTTTTGCCAGAATTGTAAGTGTAAGGGGCCTCAATTGTTTTTAAATGGACTGGATCTTTATATTTACCACTTGGGTCTTGTTTGAGTAATAGTGAAATCAGACCTTCTTGTTGCGTGTCTATAAACCTCCTCCATGTGTATCTCACTAGGTCAGGATATTAAACCTCCATGTGTATCTCACTAGGTCAGGATATTAAACCTCCTCCATGTGTATCTCACTAGGTCAGGATATTAAACCTCCATGTATATCTCACTAGGTCAGGATATTAAACCTCCTCCATGTATATCTCACTAGGTCAGGATATTAAACCTCCTCCATGTATATCTCACTAGGTCAGGGTATTAAACCTCCATGTGTATCTCACTAGGTCAGGATATTAAACCTCCTCCATGTGTATCTCACTAGGTCAGGATATTAAACCTCCATGTGTATCTCACTAGGTCAGGATATTAAACCTCCTCCATGTATATCTCACTAGGTCAGGATATTAAACCTCCATGTGTATCTCACTAGGTCAGGATATTAAACCTCCATGTGTATGTCACTAGGTCAGGATATTAAACCTCCATGTATATCTCACTAGGTCAGGATATTAAACCTCCTCCATGTATATCTCACTAGGTCAGGATATTAAACCTCCATGTGTATCTCACTAGGTCAGGATATTAAACCTCCTCCATGTATATCTCACTAGGTCAGGATATTAAACCTCCTCCATGTATATCTCACTAGGTCAGGATATTAAACCTCCATGTGTATCTCACTAGGTCAGGATATTAAACCTCCATGTGTATCTCACTAGGTCAGGATATTAAACCTCCATGTATATCTCACTAGGTCAGGATATTAAACCTCCTCCATGTATATCTCACTAGGTCAGGATATTAAACCTCCATGTGTATCTCACTAGGTCAGGATATTAAACCTCCTCCATGTATATCTCACTAGGTCAGGATATTAAACCTCCATGTGTATCTCACTAGGTCAGGATATTAAACCTCCTCCATGTATATCTCACTAGGTCAGGATATTAAACCTCCTCCATGTATATCTCACTAGGTCAGGATATTAAACCTCCTCCATGTATATCTCACTAGGTCAGGATATTAAACCTCCTCCATGTATATCTCACTAGGTCAGGGTATTAAACCTCCATGTGTATCTCACTAGGTCAGGATATTAAACCTCCTCCATGTGTATCTCACTAGGTCAGGATATTAAACCTCCTCCATGTATATCTCACTAGGTCAGGATATTAAACCTCCTCCATGTATATCTCACTAGGTCAGGATATTAAACCTCCATGTGTATCTCACTAGGTCAGGATATTAAACCTCCTCCATGTATATCTCACTAGGTCAGGATATTAAACCTCCTCCATGTATATCTCACTAGGTCAGGATATTAAACCTCCTCCATGTATATCTCACTAGGTCAGGATATTAAACCTCCATGTGTATCTCACTAGGTCAGGATATTAAACCTCCTCCATGTATATCTCACTAGGTCAGGATATTAAACCTCCATGTATATCTCACTAGGTCAGGATATTAAACCTCCTCCATGTATATCTCACTAGGTCAGGATATTAAACCTCCTCCATGTATATCTCACTAGGTCAGGGTATTAAACCTCCTCCATGTATATCTCACTAGGTCAGGATATTAAACCTCCTCCATGTATATCTCACTAGGTCAGGGTATTAAACCTCCTCCATGTATATCTCACTAGGTCAGGATATTAAACCTCCTCCATGTATATCTCACTAGGTCAGGATATTAAACCTCCATGTATATCTCACTAGGTCAGGATATTAAACCTCCATGTATATCTCACTAGGTCAGGATATTAAACCTCCTCCATGTATATCTCACTAGGTCAGGATATTAAACCTCCTCCATGTATATCTCACTAGGTCAGGATATTAAACCTCCTCCATGTATATCTCACTAGGTCAGGATATTAAACCTCCTCCATGTATATCTCACTAGGTCAGGATATTAAACCTCCTCCATGTGTATCTCACTAGGTCAGGATATTAAACTTCCATGTATATCTCACTAGGTCAGGATATTAAACCTCCATGTATATCTCACTAGGTCAGGATATTAAACCTCCTCCATGTATATCTCACTAGGTCAGGATATTAAACCTCCTCCATGTATATCTCACTAGGTCAGGATATTAAACCTCCATGTATATCTCACTAGGTCAGGATATTAAACCTCCTCCATGTATATCTCACTAGGTCAGGATATTAAACCTCCATGTATATCTCACTAGGTCAGGATATTAAACCTCCATGTGTATCTCACTAGGTCAGGGTATTAAACCTCCATGTGTATCTCACTAGGTCAGGGTATTAAACCTCCATGTGTATCTCACTAGGTCAGGATATTAAACCTCCTCCATGTATATCTCACTAGGTCAGGATATTAAACCTCCATGTATATCTCACTAGGTCAGGGTATTAAACCTCCTCCATGTGTATCTCACTAGGTCAGGATATTAAACCTCCTCCATGTATATCTCACTAGGTCAGGATATTAAACCTCCATGTATATCTCACTAGGTCAGGATATTAAACCTCCATGTATATCTCACTAGGTCAGGATATTAAACCTCCATGTGTATCTCACTAGGTCAGGATATTAAACCTCCTCCATGTATATCTCACTAGGTCAGGATATTAAACCTCCTCCATGTATATCTCACTAGGTCAGGATATTAAACCTCCTCCATGTGTATCTCACTAGGTCAGGATATTAAACTTCCATGTATATCTCACTAGGTCAGGATATTAAACCTCCATGTATATCTCACTAGGTCAGGATATTAAACCTCCTCCATGTATATCTCACTAGATCAGGATATTAAACCTCCTCCATGTATATCTCACTAGGTCAGGATATTAAACCTCCTCCATGTATATCTCACTAGGTCAGGATATTAAACCTCCTCCATGTATATCTCACTAGGTCAGGATATTAAACCTCCTCCATGTATATCTCACTAGGTCAGGATATTAAACCTCCTCCATGTATATCTCACTAGGTCAGGATATTAAACCTCCATATATCCACTAGTTCCACTATATACATCAAATCAAATGTATTTGTCACATACACATGGTTAGCAGATGTTAAATGCGAGTGTAGCGAAATGCTTGTGCTTCTACTTCCGACAACGAGTAATCTAACCTAACAATTCCAAAACTTCTACCTTATACACACAAGTGTAAAGGCTGGAATAATATGTACATAAAGATACATTTGTATGAGGTTAATAGTTTTTAGTGTGATTTTCCTTTATGGTCCATTGAGGTATTTAAAACAGTATTAAATGGCATATATATTCTAATCTCCCACCATAATTATTTTCTTGTAGGTCTTGTATTGCTTGTAGGTTTGATAAATTATTATTATATATATATATATATTTAATCAATATTTGTTCCGTAAAGGTTAATGAGACAAAGCTGTTTATGGTCCAATAACATATTTAAAATCATCCATCTACTTTGATGATCTGTTTGGACAATTTGCACATTTTGATCAATATTAGTGTTAATTAATATCATCACCCCCTTAGGAATTTCTTTGCCCATGAGAGGAGTATAGTACATTCCACTCTCTAAAACCAGTGACCGGCAGACCTGACCCTGAGCCTGCCTCCCGTCCTGTACATTTGCCCCACTACTCTGGATTACCAACATCTACCTGACCCTGAGCCTGCCTCCCGTCCTGTACATTTGCCCCACTACTCTGGATTACCAACATCTACCTGACCCTGAGCCTGCCTCCCGTCCTGTACATTTGCCCCACTACTCTGGATTACCAACATCTACCTGACCCTGAGCCTGCCTCCCGTCCTGTACATTTGCCCCACTACTCTGGATTACCAACATCTACCTGACCCTGAGCCTGCCTCCCGTCCTGTACATTTGCCCCACTACTCTGGATTACCAACATCTACCTGACCCTGAGCCTGCCTCCCGTCCTGTACATTTGCCCCACTACTCTGGATTACCAACATCTACCTGACCCTGAGCCTGCCTCCCGTCCTGTACATTTGATTACCCATCTACCCCACTACTCTGGATTACCAACATCTACCTGACCCTGAGCCTGCCTCCCGTCCTGTACATTTGCCCCACTACTCTGGATTACCAACATCTACCTGACCCTGAGCCTGCCTCCCGTCCTGTACCATTTGCCCCACTACTCTGGATTACCAACATCTACCTGACCCTGAGCCTGCCTCCCGTCCTGTACATTTGACCCACTACTCTGGATTACCAACCTCTACCTGACCCTGAGCCTGCCTCCCGTCCTGTACATTTGCCCCACTACTCTGGATTACCAACATCTACCTGACCCTGAGCCTGCCTCCCATCCTGTACATTTGCCCCACTACTCTGGATTACCAACATCTACCTGACCCTGAGCCTGCCTCCCATCCTGTACATTTGCCCCACTACTATGGATTACCAACATCTACCTGACCTTGAGCCTGCCTCCCGTCCTGTACATTTGCACAACTACTCTGGATTACCAACATCTACCTGACCCTGAGCCTGCCTCCCTTCCTGTACATTTGCCCCACTACTCTGGATTACCAACATCTACCTGACCCTGAGCCTGCCTCCCGTCCTGTACATTTGCCCCACTACTCTGGATTACCAACATCTACCTGACCCTGAGCCTGCCTCCCGTCCTGTACATTTGCCCCACTACTCTGGATTACCAACATCTACCTGACCCTGAGCCTGCCTCCCGTCCTGTACATTTGCCCCACTACTCTGGATTACCAACATCTACCTGACCCTGAGCCTGCCTCCCGTCCCTGTACATTTGCCCCACTACTCTGGATTACCAACCTCTGCCTGACCCTGAGCCTGCCTCCCGTCCTGTACATTTGCCCCACTACTCTGGATTACCAACATCTACCTGACCCTGAGCCTGCCTCCCCGTCCTGTACATTTGCCCCACTACTCTGGATTACCAACATCTACCTGACCCTGAGCCTGCCTCCCGTCTTGTACCATTTGCCCCACTACTCTGGATTACCAACATCTACCTGACCCTGAGCCTGCCTCCCGTCCTGTACATTTGCCCCACTACTCTGGATTACCAACATCTACCTGACCCTGAGCCTGCCTCCCGTCCTGTACATTTGCCCCACTACTCTGGATTACCAACATCTACCTGACCCTGAGCCTGCCTCCCGTCCTGTACATTTGCCCCACTACTCTGGATTACCAACCTCTGCCTGACCCTGAGCCTGCCTCCCCCTGTCCTGTACATTTGCCCCACTACTCTGGATTACCAACATCTACCTGACCCTGAGCCTGCCTCCCGTCCTGTACCATTTGCCCCACTACTCTGGATTACCAACATCTACCTGACCCTGAGCCTGCCTCCCGTCCTGTACATTTGACCCACTACTCTGGATTACCAACATCTACCTGACCCTGAGCCTGCCTCCCGTCCTGTACATTTGCCCCACTACTCTGGATTACCAACATCTACCTGACCCTGAGCCTGCCTCCCATCCTGTACATTTGCCCCACTACTATGGATTACCAACATCTACCTGACCCTGAGCCTGCCTCCCGTCCTGTACATTTGCACAACTACTCTGGATTACCAACATCTACCTGACCCTGAGCCTGCCTCCTTCCTGTACATTTGCCCCACTACTCTGGATTACCAACATCTACCTGACCCTGAGCCTGCCTCCCGTCCTGTACATTTGCCCCACTACTCTGGATTACCAACATCTACCTGACCCTGAGCCTGCCTCCCGTCCTGTACATTTGCCCCACTACTCTGGATTACCAACCTCTGCCTGACCCTGAGCCTGCCTCCCATCCTGTACATTTGCCCCACTACTCTGGATTACCAACATCTACCTGACCCTGAGCCTGCCTCCCGTCTTGTACCATTTGCCCCACTACTCTGGATTACCAACATCTACCTGACCCTGAGCCTGCCTCCCGTCCTGTACATTTGCCCCACTACTCTGGATTACCAACATCTACCTGACCCTGAGCCTGCCTCCCGTCCTGTACATTTGCCCCACTACTCTGGATTACCAACATCTACCTGACCCTGAGCCTGCCTCCCGTCCTGTACATTTGCCCCACTACTCTGGATTACCAACATCTACCTGACCCTGAGCCTGCCTCCCGTCCTGTACATTTGCCCCACTACTCTGGATTACCAACATCTACCTGACCCTGAGCCTGCCTCCCGTCCTGTACATTTGCCCCACTACTCTGGATTACCAACATCTACCTGACCCTGAGCCTGCCTCCCGTCCTGTACATTTGCCCCACTACTCTGGATTACCAACATCTACCTGACCCTGAGCCTGCCTCCCGTCCTGTACATTTGCCCCACTACTCTGGATTACCAACATCTACCTGACCCTGAGCCTGCCTCCCGTCCTGTACATTTGCCCCACTACTCTGGATTACCAACATCTACCTGACCCTGAGCCTGCCTCCCGTCCTGTACCATTTGCCCCACTACTCTGGATTACCAACATCTACCTGACCCTGAGCCTGCTCTCCCGTCCTGTACATTTGCCCCACTACTCTGGATTACCAACCTCTACCTGACCCTGAGCCTGCCTCCCTGTCCTGTACATTTGCCCCACTACTCTGGATTACCAACATCTACCTGACCCTGAGCCTGCCTCCCATCCTGTACATTTGCCCCACTACTCTGGATTACCAACATCTACCTGACCCTGAGCCTGCCTCCCATCCTGTACATTTGCCCCACTACTATGGATTACCAACATCTACCTGACCTTGAGCCTGCCTCCCGTCCTGTACATTTGCACCACTACTCTGGATTACCAACATCTACCTGACCCTGAGCCTGCCTCCCTTCCTGTACATTTGCCCCACTACTCTGGATTACCAACATCTACCTGACCCTGAGCCTGCCTCCCGTCCTGTACATTTGCCCCACTACTCTGGATTACCAACATCTACCTGACCCTGAGCCTGCCTCCCCGTCCTGTACATTTGCCCCACTACTCTGGATTACCAACATCTACCTGACCCTGAGCCTGCCTCCCGTCCTGTACATTTGCCCCACTACTCTGGATTACCAACATCTACCTGACCCTGAGCCTGCCTCCCGTCCTGTACATTTGCCCCACTACTCTGGATTACCAACCTCTGCCTGACCCTGAGCCTGCCTCCCGTCCTGTACATTTGCCCCACTACTCTGGATTACCAACATCTACCTGACCCTGAGCCTGCCTCCCGTCCTGTACATTTGCCCCACTACTCTGGATTACCAACATCTACCTGACCCTGAGCCTGCCTCCCGTCTTGTACCATTTGCCCCACTACTCTGGATTACCAACATCTACCTGACCCTGAGCCTGCCTCCCGTCCTGTACATTTGCCCCACTACTCTGGATTACCAACATCTACCTGACCCTGAGCCTGCCTCCTCCGTCCTGTACATTTGCCCCACTACTCTGGATTACCAACATCTACCTGACCCTGAGCCTGCCTCCCGTCCTGTACATTTGCCCCACTACTCTGGATTACCAACCTCTGCCTGACCCTGAGCCTGCCTCCCGTCCTGTACATTTGCCCCACTACTCTGGATTACCAACATCTCCTGACCCTGAGCCTGCCTCCCGTCCTGTACCATTTGCCCCACTACTCTGGATTACCAACATCTACCTGACCCTGAGCCTGCCTCCATCCTGTACATTTGACCCACTACTCTGGATTACCAACATCTACCTGACCCTGAGCCTGCCTCCCGTCCTGTACATTTGCCCCACTACTCTGGATTACCAACATCTACCTGACCCTGAGCCTGCCTCCCATCCTGTACATTTGCCCCACTACTATGGATTACCAACATCTACCTGACCCTGAGCCTGCCTCCCGTCCTGTACATTTGCACAACTACTCTGGATTACCAACATCTACCTGACCCTGAGCCTGCCTCCTTCCTGTACATTTGCCCCACTACTCTGGATTACCAACATCTACCTGACCCTGAGCCTGCCTCCCGTCCTGTACATTTGCCCCACTACTCTGGATTACCAACATCTACCTGACCCTGAGCCTGCCTCCCGTCCTGTACATTTGCCCCACTACTCTGGATTACCAACCTCTGCCTGACCCTGAGCCTGCCTCCCATCCTGTACATTTGCCCCACTACTCTGGATTACCAACATCTACCTGCCCCTGAGCCTGCCTCCCGTCTTGTACCATTTGCCCCACTACTCTGGATTACCAACATCTACCTGACCCTGAGCCTGCCTCCCGTCCTGTACATTTGCCCCACTACTCTGGATTACCAACATCTACCTGACCCTGAGCCTGCCTCCCGTCCTGTACATTTGCCCCACTACTCTGGATTACCAACATCTACCTGACCCTGAGCCTGCCTCCCGTCCTGTACATTTGCACAACTACTCTGGATTACCAACATCTACCTGACCCTGAGCCTGCCTCCTTCCTGTACATTTGCCCCACTACTCTGGATTACCAACATCTACCTGACCCTGAGCCTGCCTCCCCGTCCTGTACATTTGCCCCACTACTCTGGATTACCAACATCTACCTGACCCTGAGCCTGCCTCCCCGTCCTGTACATTTGCCCCACTACTCTGGATTACCAACCTCTGCCTGACCCTGAGCCTGCCTCCCATCCTGTACATTTGCCCCACTACTCTGGATTACCAACATCTACCTGACCCTGAGCCTGCCTCCCGTCTTGTACCATTTGCCCCACTACTCTGGATTACCAACATCTACCTGACCCTGAGCCTGCCTCCCGTCCTGTACATTTGCCCCACTACTCTGGATTACCAACATCTACCTGACCCTGAGCCTGCCTCCCGTCCTGTACATTTGCCCCACTACTCTGGATTACCAACATCTACCTGACCCTGAGCCTGCCTCCCGTCCTGTACATTTGCCCCACTACTCTGGATTACCAACCTCTGCCTGACCCTGAGCCTGCCTCCCGTCCTGTACATTTGCCCCACTACTCTGGATTACCAACATCTACCTGACCCTGAGCCTGCCTCCCGTCCTGTACCATTTGACCCACTACTCTGGATTACCAACATCTACCTGACCCTGAGCCTGCCTCCCGTCCTGTACATTTGCCCCACTACTCTGGATTACCAACATCTACCTGACCCTGAGCCTGCCTCCCATCCTGTACATTTGCCCCACTACTCTGGATTACCAACATCTACCTGACCCTGAGCCTGCCTCCCATCCTGTACATTTGCCCCACTACTATGGATTACCAACATCTACCTGACCCTGAGCCTGCCTCCCGTCCTGTACATTTGCACAACTACTCTGGATTACCAACATCTACCTGACCCTGAGCCTGCCTCCCTTCCTGTACATTTGCCCCACTACTCTGGATTACCAACATCTACCTGACCCTGAGCCTGCCTCCCGTCCTGTACATTTGCCCCACTACTCTGGATTACCAACATCTACCTGACCCTGAGCCTGCCTCCCGTCCTGTACATTTGCCCCACTACTCTGGATTACCAACATCTACCTGACCCTGAGCCTGCCTCCCGTCCTGTACATTTGCCCCACTACTCTGGATTACCAACCTCTGCCTGACCCTGAGCCTGCCTCCCATCCTGTACATTTGCCCCACTACTCTGGATTACCAACATCTACCTGACCCTGAGCCTGCCTCCCGTCCTGTACATTTGCCCCACTACTCTGGATTACCAACATCTACCTGACCCTGAGCCTGCCTCCCGTCCTGTACATTTGCCCCACTACTCTGGATTACCAACATCTACCTGACCCTGAGCCTGCCTCCCGTCCTGTACATTTGCCCCACTACTCTGGATTACCAACATCTACCTGACCCTGACTCCCGTCCTGTACATTTGCCCCACTACTCTGGATTACCAACATCTACCTGACCCTGAGCCTGCCTCCCATCCTGTACATTTGCCCCACTACTCTGGATTACCAACATCTACCTGACCCTGAGCCTGCCTCCCGTCCTGTACATTTGCCCACTACTCTGGATTACCAACATCTACCTGACCCTGACTCCTCCGTCCTGTACATTTGCCCCACTACTCTGGATTACCAACATCTACCTGACCCTGAGCCTGCCTCCCGTCCTGTACATTTGACCCACTACTCTGGATTACCAACATCTACCTGACCCTGAGCCTGCCTCCCGTCCTGTACATTTGCCCCACTACTCTGGATTACCAACATCTACCTGACCCTGAGCCTGCCTCCCATCCTGTACATTTGCCCCACTACTCTGGATTACCAACATCTACCTGACCCTGAGCCTGCCTCCCATCCTGTACATTTGCCCCACTACTATGGATTACCAACATCTACCTGACCCTGAGCCTGCCTCCCGTCCTGTACATTTGCACAACTACTCTGGATTACCAACATCTACCTGACCCTGAGCCTGCCTCCCTTCCTGTACATTTGCCCCACTACTCTGGATTACCAACATCTACCTGACCCTGAGCCTGCCTCCCGTCCTGTACATTTGCCCCACTACTCTGGATTACCAACATCTACCTGACCCTGAGCCTGCCTCCCGTCCTGTACATTTGCCCCACTACTCTGGATTACCAACCTCTGCCTGACCCTGAGCCTGCCTCCCATCCTGTACATTTGCCCCACTACTCTGGATTACCAACATCTACCTGACCCTGAGCCTGCCTCCCGTCCTGTACATTTGCCCCACTACTCTGGATTACCAACATCTACCTGACCCTGAGCCTGCCTCCCGTCCTGTACATTTGCCCCACTACTCTGGATTACCAACATCTACCTGACCCTGAGCCTGCCTCCCGTCCTGTACATTTGCCCCACTACTCTGGATTACCAACATCTACCTGACCCTGACTCCTCCGTCCTGTACATTTGCCCCACTACTCTGGATTACCAACATCTACCTGACCCTGAGCCTGCCTCCCATCCTGTACATTTGCCCCACTACTCTGGATTACCAACATCTACCTGACCCTGAGCCTGCCTCCCGTCCTGTACATTTGCCCCACTACTCTGGATTACCAACATCTACCTGACCCTGACCTCCTCCGTCCTGTACATTTGCCCCACTACTCTGGATTACCAACATCTACCTGACCCTGAGCCTGCCTCCCGTCCTGTACATTTGCCCCACTACTCTGGATTACCAACCTCTACCTGACCCTGAGCCTGCCTCCCGTCCTGTACATTTGCCCCACTACTCTGGATTACCAACATCTACCTGACCCTGAGCCTGCCTCCCGTCCTGTACATTTGCCCCACTACTCTGGATTACCAACATCTACCTGACCCTGAGCCTGCCTCCCGTCCTGTACATTTGCCCCACTACTCTGGATTACCAACCTCTGCCTGACCCTGAGCCTGCCTCCCGTCCTGTACATTTGCCCCACTACTCTGGATTACCAACATCTACCTGACCCTGAGCCTGCCTCCCGTCCTGTACATTTGCCCCACTACTCTGGATTACCAACATCTACCTGACCCTGAGCCTGCCTCCCGTCCTGTACATTTGCCCCACTACTCTGGATTACCAACATCTACCTGACCCTGAGCCTGCCTCCCGTCCTGTACATTTGCCCCACTACTCTGGATTACCAACCTCTACCTGACCCTGAGCCTGCCTCCCGTCCTGTACATTTGCCCCACTACTCTGGATTACCAACATCTACCTGACCCTGAGCCTGCCTCCCGTCCTGTACATTTGCCCCACTACTCTGGATTACCAACATCTACCTGACCCTGAGCCTGCCTCCCGTCCTGTACATTTGCCCCACTACTCTGGATTACCAACCTCTGCCTGACCCTGAGCCTGCCTCCCATCCTGTACATTTGCCCCACTACTCTGGATTACCAACATCTACCTGACCCTGAGCCTGCCTCCCGTCCTGTACATTTGCCCCACTACTCTGGATTACCAACATCTACCTGACCCTGAGCCTGCCTCCCGTCCTGTACATTTGCCCCACTACTCTGGATTACCAACATCTACCTGACCCTGAGCCTGCCTCCCGTCCTGTACATTTGCCCCACTACTCTGGATTACCAACATCTACCTGACCCTGACTCCGTCCTGTACATTTGCCCCACTACTCTGGATTACCAACATCTACCTGACCCTGAGCCTGCCTCCCATCCTGTACATTTGCCCCACTACTCTGGATTACCAACATCTACCTGACCCTGAGCCTGCCTCCCGTCCTGTACATTTGCCCACTACTCTGGATTACCAACATCTACCTGACCCTGACTCCCCCCCGTCCTGTACATTTGCCCCACTACTCTGGATTACCAACATCTACCTGACCCTGAGCCTGCCTCCCGTCCTGTACATTTGACCCACTACTCTGGATTACCAACATCTACCTGACCCTGAGCCTGCCTCCCGTCCTGTACATTTGCCCCACTACTCTGGATTACCAACATCTACCTGACCCTGAGCCTGCCTCCCATCCTGTACATTTGCCCCACTACTCTGGATTACCAACATCTACCTGACCCTGAGCCTGCCTCCCATCCTGTACATTTGCCCCACTACTATGGATTACCAACATCTACCTGACCCTGAGCCTGCCTCCCGTCCTGTACATTTGCACAACTACTCTGGATTACCAACATCTACCTGACCCTGAGCCTGCCTCCCTTCCTGTACATTTGCCCCACTACTCTGGATTACCAACATCTACCTGACCCTGAGCCTGCCTCCCGTCCTGTACATTTGCCCCACTACTCTGGATTACCAACATCTACCTGACCCTGAGCCTGCCTCCCGTCCTGTACATTTGCCCCACTACTCTGGATTACCAACCTCTGCCTGACCCTGAGCCTGCCTCCCATCCTGTACATTTGCCCCACTACTCTGGATTACCAACATCTACCTGACCCTGAGCCTGCCTCCCGTCCTGTACATTTGCCCCACTACTCTGGATTACCAACATCTACCTGACCCTGAGCCTGCCTCCCTTCCTGTACATTTGCCCCACTACTCTGGATTACCAACATCTACCTGACCCTGACCCTGCCTCCCGTCCTGTACATTTGCCCCCCTGCTCTGGATTACCAACATCTACCTGACCCTGACTCCTCCCGTCCTGTACATTTGCCCCACTACTCTGGATTACCAACATCTACCTGACCCTGAGCCTGCCTCCCATCCTGTACATTTGCCCCACTACTCTGGATTACCAACATCTACCTGACCCTGAGCCTGCCTCCCGTCCTGTACATTTGCCCCACTACTCTGGATTACCAACATCTACCTGACCCTGACTCCTCCCATCCTGTACATTTGCCCCACTACTCTGGATTACCAACATCTACCTGACCCTGAGCCTGCCTCCCGTCCTGTACATTTGCCCCACTACTCTGGATTACCAACCTCTACCTGACCCTGAGCCTGCCTCCCCGTCCTGTACATTTGCCCCACTACTCTGGATTACCAACATCTACCTGACCCTGAGCCTGCCTCCCGTCCTGTACATTTGCCCCACTACTCTGGATTACCAACATCTACCTGACCCTGAGCCTGCCTCCCGTCCTGTACATTTGCCCCACTACTCTGGATTACCAACATCTACCTGACCCTGAGCCTGCCTCCCGTCCTGTACATTTGCCCCACTACTCCGGATTACCAACATCTACCTGACCCTGAGCCTGCCTCCCGTCCTGTACATTTGACCCACTACTCTGGATTACCAACATCTACCTGACCCTGAGCCTGCCTCCCGTCCTGTACATTTGCCCCACTACTCTGGATTACCAACATCTACCTGACCCTGAGCCTGCCTCCCGTCCTGTACATTTGCCCCACTACTCCGGATTACCAACATCTACCTGACCCTGAGCCTGCCTCCCTGTCCTGTACATTTGCCCCACTACTCTGGATTACCAACATCTACCTGACCCTGAGCCTGCCTCCCGTCCTGTACATTTGCCCCACTACTCTGGATTACCAACCTCTGCCTGACCCTGAGCCTGCCTCCCATCCTGTACATTTGCCCCACTACTCTGGATTACCAACATCTACCTGACCCTGAGCCTGCCTCCCGTCCTGTACATTTGCCCCACTACTCTGGATTACCAACATCTACCTGACCCTGAGCCTGCCTCCCGTCCTGTACATTTGCCCCACTACTCTGGATTACCAACATCTACCTGACCCTGAGCCTGCCTCCCGTCCTGTACATTTGCCCCACTACTCTGGATTACCAACATCTACCTGACCCTGACTCCCGTCCTGTACATTTGCCCCACTACTCTGGATTACCAACATCTACCTGACCCTGAGCCTGCCTCCCATCCTGTACATTTGCCCCACTACTCTGGATTACCAACATCTACCTGACCCTGAGCCTGCCTCCCGTCCTGTACATTTGCCCCACTACTCTGGATTACCAACATCTACCTGACCCTGACTCCCGTCCTGTACATTTGCCCCACTACTCTGGATTACCAACATCTACCTGACCCTGAGCCTGCCTCCCGTCCTGTACATTTGCCCCACTACTCTGGATTACCAACCTCTACCTGACCCTGAGCCTGCCTCCCGTCCTGTACATTTGCCCCACTACTCTGGATTACCAACATCTACCTGACCCTGAGCCTGCCTCCCGTCCTGTACATTTGCACAACTACTCTGGATTACCAACATCTACCTGACCCTGAGCCTGCCTCCCTTCCTGTACATTTGCCCCACTACTCTGGATTACCAACATCTACCTGACCCTGAGCCTGCCTCCCGTCCTGTACATTTGCCCCACTACTCTGGATTACCAACATCTACCTGACCCTGAGCCTGCCTCCCGTCCTGTACATTTGCCCCACTACTCTGGATTACCAACCTCTGCCTGACCCTGAGCCTGCCTCCCATCCTGTACATTTGCCCCACTACTCTGGATTACCAACATCTACCTGCCCCTGAGCCTGCCTCCCGTCTTGTACCATTTGCCCCACTACTCTGGATTACCAACATCTACCTGCCCCTGAGCCTGCCTCCCGTCTTGTACCATTTGCCCCACTACTCTGGATTACCAACATCTACCTGACCCTGAGCCTGCCTCCCGTCCTGTACATTTGCCCCACTACTCTGGATTACCAACATCTACCTGACCCTGAGCCTGCCTCCGTCCTGTACATTTGCCCCACTACTCTGGATTACCAACATCTACCTGACCCTGAGCCTGCCTCCCGTCCTGTACATTTGCACAACTACTCTGGATTACCAACATCTACCTGACCCTGAGCCTGCCTCCTTCCTGTACATTTGCCCCACTACTCTGGATTACCAACATCTACCTGACCCTGAGCCTGCCTCCCGTCCTGTACATTTGCCCCACTACTCTGGATTACCAACATCTACCTGACCCTGAGCCTGCCTCCCGTCCTGTACATTTGCCCCACTACTCTGGATTACCAACCTCTGCCTGACCCTGAGCCTGCCTCCCATCCTGTACATTTGCCCCACTACTCTGGATTACCAACATCTACCTGACCCTGAGCCTGCCTCCCGTCTTGTACCATTTGCCCCACTACTCTGGATTACCAACATCTACCTGACCCTGAGCCTGCCTCCCGTCCTGTACATTTGCCCCACTACTCTGGATTACCAACATCTACCTGACCCTGAGCCTGCCTCCCGTCCTGTACATTTGCCCCACTACTCTGGATTACCAACATCTACCTGACCCTGAGCCTGCCTCCCGTCCTGTACATTTGCCCCACTACTCTGGATTACCAACCTCTGCCTGACCCTGAGCCTGCCTCCGTCCTGTACATTTGCCCCACTACTCTGGATTACCAACATCTACCTGACCCTGAGCCTGCCTCCCGTCCTGTACCATTTGACCCACTACTCTGGATTACCAACATCTACCTGACCCTGAGCCTGCCTCCCGTCCTGTACATTTGCCCCACTACTCTGGATTACCAACATCTACCTGACCCTGAGCCTGCCTCCCATCCTGTACATTTGCCCCACTACTCTGGATTACCAACATCTACCTGACCCTGAGCCTGCCTCCCATCCTGTACATTTGCCCCACTACTATGGATTACCAACATCTACCTGACCCTGAGCCTGCCTCCCGTCCTGTACATTTGCACAACTACTCTGGATTACCAACATCTACCTGACCCTGAGCCTGCCTCCTTCCTGTACATTTGCCCCACTACTCTGGATTACCAACATCTACCTGACCCTGAGCCTGCCTCCCTTCCTGTACATTTGCCCCACTACTCTGGATTACCAACATCTACCTGACCCTGAGCCTGCCTCCCGTCCTGTACATTTGCCCCACTACTCTGGATTACCAACATCTACCTGACCCTGAGCCTGCCTCCCGTCCTGTACATTTGCCCCACTACTCTGGATTACCAACCTCTGCCTGACCCTGAGCCTGCCTCCCATCCTGTACATTTGCCCCACTACTCTGGATTACCAACATCTACCTGACCCTGAGCCTGCCTCCCGTCCTGTACATTTGCCCCACTACTCTGGATTACCAACATCTACCTGACCCTGAGCCTGCCTCCCGTCCTGTACATTTGCCCCACTACTCTGGATTACCAACATCTACCTGACCCTGAGCCTGCCTCCCGTCCTGTACATTTGCCCCACTACTCTGGATTACCAACATCTACCTGACCCTGACTCCCGTCCTGTACATTTGCCCCACTACTCTGGATTACCAACATCTACCTGACCCTGAGCCTGCCTCCCATCCTGTACATTTGCCCCACTACTCTGGATTACCAACATCTACCTGACCCTGAGCCTGCCTCCCGTCCTGTACATTTGCCCACTACTCTGGATTACCAACATCTACCTGACCCTGACTCCCGTCCTGTACATTTGCCCCACTACTCTGGATTACCAACATCTACCTGACCCTGAGCCTGCCTCCCGTCCTGTACATTTGCCCCACTACTCTGGATTACCAACATCTACCTGACCCTGAGCCTGCCTCCCGTCCTGTACATTTGCCCCACTACTCTGGATTACCAACATCTACCTGACCCTGAGCCTGCCTCCCATCCTGTACATTTGCCCCACTACTCTGGATTACCAACATCTACCTGACCCTGAGCCTGCCTCCCATCCTGTACATTTGCCCCACTACTATGGATTACCAACATCTACCTGACCCTGAGCCTGCCTCCCGTCCTGTACATTTGCACAACTACTCTGGATTACCAACATCTACCTGACCCTGAGCCTGCCTCCTTCCTGTACATTTGCCCCACTACTCTGGATTACCAACATCTACCTGACCCTGAGCCTGCCTCCCGTCCTGTACATTTGCCCCACTACTCTGGATTACCAACATCTACCTGACCCTGAGCCTGCCTCCCGTCCTGTACATTTGCCCCACTACTCTGGATTACCAACCTCTGCCTGACCCTGAGCCTGCCTCCCATCCTGTACATTTGCCCCACTACTCTGGATTACCAACATCTACCTGACCCTGAGCCTGCCTCCCGTCCTGTACATTTGCCCCACTACTCTGGATTACCAACATCTACCTGACCCTGAGCCTGCCTCCCGTCCTGTACATTTGCCCCACTACTCTGGATTACCAACATCTACCTGACCCTGAGCCTGCCTCCCGTCCTGTACATTTGCCCCACTACTCTGGATTACCAACATCTACCTGACCCTGACTCCCGTCCTGTACATTTGCCCCACTACTCTGGATTACCAACATCTACCTGACCCTGAGCCTGCCTCCCATCCTGTACATTTGCCCCACTACTCTGGATTACCAACATCTACCTGACCCTGAGCCTGCCTCCCGTCCTGTACATTTGCCCCACTACTCTGGATTACCAACATCTACCTGACCCTGACTCCCGTCCTGTACATTTGCCCCACTACTCTGGATTACCAACATCTACCTGACCCTGAGCCTGCCTCCCGTCCTGTACATTTGCCCCACTACTCTGGATTACCAACCTCTACCTGACCCTGAGCCTGCCTCCCGTCCTGTACATTTGCCCCACTACTCTGGATTACCAACATCTACCTGACCCTGAGCCTGCCTCCCGTCCTGTACATTTGCCCCACTACTCTGGATTACCAACCTCTACCTGACCCTGAGCCTGCCTCCCGTCCTGTACATTTGCCCCACTACTCTGGATTACCAACATCTACCTGACCCTGAGCCTGCCTCCCGTCCTGTACATTTGCCCCACTACTCCGGATTACCAACATCTACCTGACCCTGAGCCTGCCTCCCGTCCTGTACATTTGACCCACTACTCTGGATTACCAACATCTACCTGACCCTGAGCCTGCCTCCCGTCCTGTACATTTGCCCCACTACTCTGGATTACCAACATCTACCTGACCCTGAGCCTGCCTCCCGTCCTGTACATTTGCCCCACTACTCCGGATTACCAACATCTACCTGACCCTGAGCCTGCCTCCCGTCCTGTACATTTGCCCCACTACTCTGGATTACCAACATCTACCTGACCCTGAGCCTGCCTCCCGTCCTGTACATTTGCCCCACTACTCTGGATTACCAACCTCTGCCTGACCCTGAGCCTGCCTCCCATCCTGTACATTTGCCCCACTACTCTGGATTACCAACATCTACCTGACCCTGAGCCTGCCTCCGTCCTGTACATTTGCCCCACTACTCTGGATTACCAACATCTACCTGACCCTGAGCCTGCCTCCCGTCCTGTACATTTGCCCCACTACTCTGGATTACCAACATCTACCTGACCCTGAGCCTGCCTCCCGTCCTGTACATTTGCCCCACTACTCTGGATTACCAACATCTACCTGACCCTGACTCCCGTCCTGTACATTTGCCCCACTACTCTGGATTACCAACATCTACCTGACCCTGAGCCTGCCTCCCATCCTGTACATTTGCCCCACTACTCTGGATTACCAACATCTACCTGACCCTGAGCCTGCCTCCCGTCCTGTACATTTGCCCCACTACTCTGGATTACCAACATCTACCTGACCCTGACTCCCGTCCTGTACATTTGCCCCACTACTCTGGATTACCAACATCTACCTGACCCTGAGCCTGCCTCCCGTCCTGTACATTTGCCCCACTACTCTGGATTACCAACCTCTACCTGACCCTGAGCCTGCCTCCCGTCCTGTACATTTGCCCCACTACTCTGGATTACCAACATCTACCTGACCCTGAGCCTGCCTCCCGTCCTGTACATTTGCCCCACTACTCTGGATTACCAACCTCTACCTGACCCTGAGCCTGCCTCCCGTCCTGTACATTTGCCCCACTACTCTGGATTACCAACATCTACCTGACCCTGAGCCTGCCTCCCGTCCTGTACATTTGCCCCACTACTCCGGATTACCAACATCTACCTGACCCTGAGCCTGCCTCCCGTCCTGTACATTTGACCCACTACTCTGGATTACCAACATCTACCTGACCCTGAGCCTGCCTCCCGTCCTGTACATTTGCCCCACTACTCTGGATTACCAACATCTACCTGACCCTGAGCCTGCCTCCCGTCCTGTACATTTGCCCCACTACTCCGGATTACCAACATCTACCTGACCCTGAGCCTGCCTCCCGTCCTGTACATTTGCCCCACTACTCCGGATTACCAACATCTACCTGACCCTGAGCCTGCCTCCCGTCCTGTACATTTGCCCCACTACTCCGGATTACCAACATCTACCTGACCCTGAGCCTGCCTCCCATCCTGTACATTTGCCCCACTACTCTGGATTACCAACATCTGCCTGACGTGACCCTGAGCCTATTATTCTAAGTGATCTCAAACTTATATATATACACACACACACACTTTTGTATATATATATATATGTGTGTGTGTGTGTGTGTGTGTGTGTGTGTGTATATATATTTATATGTATGTGTGTGTGTGTGTGTGTATATATATATTTATATGTATGTATGTGTGTGTGTGTGTGTGTGTGTGTGTGTGTGTATATATATATTTGTGTGTGTGTGTGTGTGTGTGTGTGTGTGTGTGTGTGTGTGTGTATATATATGTGTGTGTGTGTGTGTGTGTGTGTGTGTATATATATATATATATATATGTGTGTGTGTGTGTGTGTGTGTGTGTGTGTGTGTGTATTGTGAGCGTACCAAGTAATTAGGCGTCACTGTAAAGTGGGAAGGTGGAATAAACGAGTCAGGAGTAGGTTTTCTTGATTGAACACAGTTCTCTATTGAGGGTATTTTGTCAACAAAAACATTCTAACATAATCAATGAAAAATCTTCCAAGGAAAAAAACACACATCTTCTTCTCCAGATGAAACAAGAACACAATAGGATAATCTTTAAACTACAAGAAACATAAATCACGGGTTTGTCACCATCTTCGTGGTTCTTTCAGCACAGCTTCTCTCTCTCTCGGTGGCCCTCTTCCAGAGATAGTTTTTCCCCTCTCTGCTGGTTCCATTCTCTCTTTTATAGGGGAAGGAGAGTATCTCATTAGTACCGTCAGCTGTGCTTAATTGACTCTGGTTAACTCGTCTCCCATGCTTTGTTGGGCTACTATCCATGAGCCCAGTCTGCCCTCTAGTGGTCCTTCCACAGTATATATATATTTATATATGTGTGTGTGTGTGTGTGTGTGTGTACCAGTCAAAAGTGTGGAATAATAGTATAATAGTGACGACATCAAAACTATGAAATAACACACATGGAATCATGTAGTAACCAAAAAGGAGGTAACATTTCCACCAGTTTAATGTCCATTACTTGTGTTTCTTGGCCCAAGCAAGTCTCTTCTTCTTATTGGTGTCCTTTAGTAGTGGTTTCTTTGCAGCATTTCGACCATGAAGGCCTGATTCACACAGTCTCCTCTGAACAGTTGAGGTTGAGATGTGTCTGTTACTTGAACTCTGGGAAGCATTTGTTTGGGCTGCAATTTCAGAGGCTGGTAACTATAATGAAATTATCTTCTGAGGCAAATGTAACTCTGGGTCTTCCTTTCCTGTGGCGGTCCTCATGAGAGCCAGTTTCATCATAGTGCTTGATGGTTTTTGCGACTGCACCTGAAGAATCTTTCAAAGTTCTTAAAATATTCCGTATTGACTGACCTTCATGTCTTAAAGTAATGATGGACTGTCGTTTCTCTTTGCTTTATTTGAGCTGTCCTTTCCATAATATGGACTTTGGTATTTTACCAAATATGGCTATATTCTGTATACCACCCCTTACCTTGTCACAACACAACTGTTTCTCTCTCTGGTTCACACTCACTCTGTGAGACATACACACACACGCAAAAACATGTTTCTCTCTCTGGTTCGTGCCTGTGGTGGGTGAAAGGAGTGCGGGGCTTCCTGTAGCCAGACAGGAAGTGACACTCATCCCTCTAGTCTGCCACTACACTCCAATTGGAACTGGTCACGCATCTAAAACTATCTGTACATTTTTGGGAACATTAATTCTCTCCTCCTCCATTTGCTGCCATTATCAGGGAAGGGACAGTTCTGATTGTTGTAGAGGTTATGAAGGCATTAGCCTGGTCCCAGATCTGTTTGTGACAGACAGACAGACAGACAGACAGACAGACAGACAGACAGACAGACAGACAGACAGACAGACAGACAGACAGACAGACAGGCAGGCAGGCAGGCAGGCAGGCAGACAGACAGAGAACTACTGTCCTTCGGAAAAAGTCTTGACAGTACACTTGAGGAAACAGACAGTGCTATCTAAACCACTGGACAGAACCAGTACTGTCTGACAGTGTCCCCTAGATGGCGATGTTGCATTGTACAGATTCAGACTACCAGTCCGGTAATATGTGTTGGCATTATTTTCTATCATATTTGTGACTGTGTACTTGAGCTTTTGTCCTCAAAAAGTGAGTACGTGTCACATGTGCTCACTCTCCAGCCTCTCGGTCACCAGGCTGCTCGTTATGGCGCACACCTGTCACCATCGTTACACACACCTGTCACCATCATTACACACACCTGTCACCATCATTACACACACCTGTCACCATCATTACACACACCTGTCACCATCATTACACACACCTGTCACCATCATTACACACACCTGTCACCATCATTACACACACCTGTCACCATCGTTACACACACCTGTCACCATCATTACACACACCTGTCACCATCATTACACACACCTGTCACCATCATTACACACACCTGTCACCATCGTTACACACACCTGTCACCATCATTACACACACCTGTCACCATCGTTACACACACCTGTCACCATCATTACATACACCTGTCACCATCGTTACACACACCTGTCACCATCATTACATACACCTGTCACCATCATTACACACACCTGTCACCATCATTACATACACCTGTCACCATCATTACACACACCTGTCACCATCATTACATACACCTGTCACCATCATTACATACACCTGTCACCATCATTACACACACCTGTCACCATCATTACATACACCTGTCACCATCATTACACACACCTGTCACCATCATTACACACACCTGTCACCATCATTACATACACCTGTCACCATCGTTACATACACCTGTCACCATCGTTACACACACCTGTCACCATCATTACATACACCTGTCACCATCATTACACACCTGTCACCATCATTACATACACCTGTCACCATCATTACACACACCTGTCACCATCGTTACATACACCTGTCACCATCGTTACACACACCTGTCACCATCATTACACACACCTGTCACCATCATTACACACACCTGTCACCATCGTTACACACACCTGTCACCATCATTACACACACCTGTCACCATCATTACACACACCTGTCACCATCGTTACACACACCTGTCACCATCGTTACACACACCTGTCACCATCATTACACACACCTGTCACCATCGTTACACACACCTGTCACCATCATTACACACACCTGTCACCATCGTTACACACACCTGTCACCATCATTACACACACCTGTCACCATCATTACACACACCTGTCACCATCATTACACACACCTGTCACCATCATTACACACACCTGTCACCATCGTTACACACACCTGTCACCATCATTACTCACACCTGTCACCATCGTTACACACACCTGTCACCATCGTTACACACACCTGTCACCATCATTACACACACCTGTCACCATCATTACACACACCTGTCACCATCATTACACACACCTGTCACCATCATTACACACACCTGTCACCATCGTTACACACACCTGTCACCATCATTACACACACCTGTCACCATCATTACACACACCTGTCACCATCATTACACACACCTGTCACCATCATTACACACACCTGTCATCATCATTACACACACCTGTCACCATCATTACACACATAAAATGACACTCACCTGGACTCACTCACCTCCTTGATTACCTGCAATATATATATAGAAAAAACGCTATATATAACTATCCATAACAATATATATACAACTATATATTGATCCTTCGATGTCGGCTCTTCCTGTCATTGTGAAGCAGAATTCTCCAAGCGTTGGATTGTTCACCCACTAATAGGCAACGTGAGGTTCAGACCGTCGTGAGGCAGGTTCGTTTTACCTGATGATCTGTCATTGTAATTCTCCCGTTGGTTCCTTCCCCAATCGTCATTGTTTCTGTTTTTGATTCATGTCTGTCTGCGTTGTTCGTGTTTCTTGTTTTGTATTAGGTTTCATTTATTTATTAATTTATTCACTGCCTGAACTTGCTTCCCCGACTCCCAGTGCACATGTCACAGTACACCTCAGCATGGTATAAGCTATTTTTACCAGAAACATCTGTTTTTTAATCATTCTTGGAGTATGCAGTATTACTAGTTATTGTTTCTGGTCCTCTCATGTTAAATATTTACTGTCAAGGAATACATAGAATATATTTTAGATTACATTTAGTTACATTTCAGAGTTAACTAATAATAAATTCAGTATAAACAGGAAAAGCAAAACAAAATAGTGGGCCTCCACCCCAATCCCCCTAATCTGATAGTGGAAGTGGGGTGGTAGATACCTAGTGTCCCTTATGGCTCTAATCTGATAGTGGTAGTGGGGGGTGGATGTCTAGTGTCCCTTATGAATCTAATCTAATAGTGGTAGTGGGGTGGCAGATTCCTAGTGTCCCTTATGGCTCTAATATGATAATGGTAGTAGAGTGGTAGATTCCTAGTGTCCCTTATGAATCTAATCTGATAGTGGTAGTGGAGTGGTAGATACCTAGTGTCCTTATGGCTCTAATCTGATAGTGGTAGTGGGGGTGGCAGATTCCTAGTGTCCCTTATGAATCTAATCTGATAGTGGTAGTGGGGTGGCAGATTCCTAGTGTCCCTAATGGCTCTATTCTGATAATGGTAGTGGAGTGGTAGATTCCTAGTGTCCCTTATGAATCTAATCTGATAGTGGTAGTGGGGTGGCAGATTCCTAGTGTCCCTAATGGCTCTATTCTGATAATGGTAGTGGGGTGGTAGATTCCTAGTGTCCCTAATGGCTCTACTCTGATAGTGGTAGTGGGGTCGTAGATTCCTAGTGTCCATTATGGCTCTAATCTGATAGTGGCAGTAGGGTGGTGGATGTCTAGTACCCCTTATGGCTCTACTCTGATAGTGGTAGTGGGGTGGTAGAATCCTAGTGTCCCTTGTGGCTCTAATATGATAATGGTAGTAGGGTGGTGGATGTCTAGTGTCCCTTATGGCTCTAATATGATAATGGTAGTGGGGTGGTAGATTCCTAGTGTCCCTTGTGGCTCAAATATGATAATGGTAGTAGGGTGGTGGATGTCTGGTATCCCTTATGGCTCTAATCTGATAATGGTAGTAGGGTGGTGCATGTCTAGTGTCCCTTATGGCTCTAATCTGAAAGTAGTAGTGGGGGTGGCAGATTCCTAGTTCCCTTATGGGTCTAATCTGATAGTGGTAGTGGGGTGGTAGATTCCTAGTGTCCCTTGTGGCTCTAATCTGATAGTGGTAGTGGGGTGGTAGATTCCTAGTGTCCCTTGTGGCTCTAATATGATAATGGTAGTAGGGTGGTGGATGTCTAGTGTCCCTTATGGCTCTAATATGATAATGGTAGTAGGGTGGTGGATGTCTAGTGTCCCTTATGGCTCTAATATGATAATGGTAGTGGGGTGGTAGATTCCTAGTGTCCCTTATGGCTCTAATCTGATAGTGGTAGTGGGGTGGTAGATTCCTAATGTCCATTATGGCTCTAATATGATAATGGTAGTAGGGTGGTGGATGTCTAGTGTCCCTTATGGCTCTAATATGATAGTGGTATTTGGGGGTGGTAGATTCCTAGTGTCCCTTATGGCTCTAATCTGATAGTGGTAGTGGGGTGGTAGATTCCTAGTGTCCCTTGTGGCTCTAATATGATAATGGTAGTAGGGTGGTGGATGTCTAGTGTCCCTTATGGCTCTAATATGATAATGGTAGTAGGGTGGTGGATGTCTAGTGTCCCTTATGGCTCTAATCTGATAGTGGTAGTAGGGTGGTGGATGTCTAGTGTCCCTTATGGCTCTAATCTGATAGTGGTAGTGGGGGTGGCAGATTCCTAATGTCCCTTATGGCTCTAATCTGATAATGGTAGTGGGGGTGGCAGATTCCTCGTGTCCCTTATGGCTCTAATCTGATAATGGTAGTGGGGGGTGGCAGATTCCTAGTGTCCCTTGTGGCTCTAATATGATAATGGCAGTAGGGTGGTGGATGTCTAGTGTCCCTTATGGCTCTAATCTGATAATGGTAGTAGGGTGGTGGATGTCTAGTGTCCCTTATGGCTCTAATCTGATAGTGGTAGTAGGGTGGTGGATGTCTAGTGTCCCTTATGGCTCTAATCTGATAGTGGTAGTGGGGGTGGCAGATTCCTAATGTCCCTTATGGCTCTAATCTGATAATGGTAGTGGGGGGTGGTAGATTCCTAGTGTCCCTTATGAATCTAATCTGATAGTGGTAGTAGGGTGGTGGATGTCTAGTGTCCCTTGTGGCTCTAATATGATAATGGCAGTAGGGTGGTGGATGTCTAGTGTCCCTTATGACTCTAATATGATAATGGTAGTAGGGTGGTGGATGTCTAGTGTCCCTTATGGCTCTAATCTGATAGTGGTAGTGGGGGTGGCAGATTCCTAATGTCCCTTATGGCTCTAATCTGATAATGGTAGTGGGGGTGGCAGATTCCTCGTGTCCCTTATGGCTCTAATCTGATAATGGTAGTGGGGTGGTAGATTCCTAGTGTCCCTTATGGCTCTAATCTGATAATGGTAGTAGGGTGGTGGATGTCTAGTGTCCCTTATGGCTCTAATCTGATAATGGTAGTAGGGTGGTGGATGTCTAGTGTCCCTTATGGCTCTAATCTGATAATGGTAGTAGGGTGGTGGATGTCTAGTGTCCCTTATGGCTCTAATCTGATAATGGTAGTAGGGTGGTGGATGTCTAGTGTCCCTTATGGCTCTAATATGATAATGGTAGTAGGGTGGTGGATGTCTAGTGTCCCTTATGGCTCTAATCTGATAATGGTAGTGGGGTGGTAGATTCCTAGTGTCCCTTGTGGCTCTAATATGATAATGGCAGTAGGGTGGTGGATGTCTAGTGTCCCTTATGGCTCTAATATGATAATGGTAGTAGGGTGGTGGATGTCTAGTATCCCTTATGGCTCTAATATGATAGTGGTAGTAGGGTGGTGGATGTCTAGTGTCCCTTATGGCTCTAATATGATAATGGTAGTAGGGTGGTGGATGTCTAGTATCCCTTATGGCTCTAATATGATAGTGGTTGTAGGGTGGTGGATGTCTAGGGTCCCTTATGGCTCTAATATGATAGTGGAAGTGGGGTGGTAGATTCCTAGTGTCCTTGTGGCTCTAATATGATAATGATAGTGGGGTGGTAGATTCCTAGTGTCCTTGTGGCTCTAATATGATAATGGTAGTAGGGTGGTGGATGTCTAGTGTCCCTTATGGCTCTAATGTGATGATGGTGCCATGCCCTGCTGCCACCTGCTGCCATGCCTGCTGCCACCTGCTGCCTGCTGCCCTGCCCTGCTGCCTGCTGCCCGCACTGCCTGCTGCCATGCCATCACCTGCTGCCATGCCCTGCCTGCCTGCTGCCATGCCATGCTGCCGCCAGCTGCCATGCCATGCTGCCTGCTGCCATGCTGCCCTGCTGCCATGCCCTGCTGCCTGCTGCCATGCCCACTGCCGTATGCATGCTGCCTGCCTGCTGCCATGCCTGCTGCCATGCCATGCTGCCTGCTTTACTGCCATGCCCTGCCTGCCCTGCCACCTGCTGCCATGCCATGCTGCCTGCTGCCATGCCATGCTGCCTGCTGCCATGCCATGCTGCCATGCCCTGCTGCCACTAACTGCTGTGCCCTGCTGCCTGCTGCCATGCCTGCTGCCTGCTGCCTGCTGCCTGCTGCCTGCTGCCCCCTGCCCTGCCATGCCATGCTGCCTGCTGCCATGCCATGCCACCTGCTGCCATGCCATGGTGCTGCCTGCTGCCATGCCCTCTGCTACACCTGCTGCCATGCCATGCTGCCTGCTGCCATGCTGCCTGCTGCCATGCCCTGCTGCCTGCTGCCATGCCATGCCTACCACTGCCCAGTGCCATGCTAGCACCTGCTGCCATGCCCTGCTGCCATGCCATGCTGCCCTGCTGCCATGCCCTGCTGCCTGCCCATGCCCTGCTGCCATGCCATGCTGGCTGCCATGCCATGCTGCCTGCTGCCATGCCACTGCTGCCATGCCCTGCTGCCACCTGCTGCCATGCCCCACTGCCTGCTGCCAGGCACCGCTGCCGCCTGCCCTGCCATGCTGCCTGCATGCCCTGCTTTCCATGCCATGCTGCCCTGCTGCCGTGCCCTGCTGCCATGCCATGCTGCCTGCCCACGTTTCAAGTTGCCTGCTGCCATGCCATGCTGCCATGCCTGCACTGCCATGCCATGCTGCCCCTGCTGCCATGCCCTGCTGCCATGCCATGCCTACTGCCTGCCCTGCCCTGCCCTGCCCCCTGCCTGCTGCTATGCCCTGCTGCCATGCCATGCCACCTGCTGCCATGCCATGCCTACTGCCTGCTGCCATGCCATGCTGCCATGCCATGCTACTGCTGCGCCCTGCCCTGCCTGCTGCCATGCCCTGCTGCCTGCTGCCTGCCCTGCTGCCTGCCTGCCGGACCACCTCACACCTGCCCTGCTGCCTGTTCATGCCACCTGCCATGCTGCCATGCCATGCCGCCTGCTGCCATGCCATGGTGCACCTGCTGCCATGCCCTGCTGCCTGCTGCCATGCCATGCTGCCCTGCTGCCATGCCATGCCATGCCCTGCCATGCCATGCCACCCTGCTGCCATGCCATGCCCTGCCAGGGGCCATGCCATGCTGCCACCTGCTGTGCCCTGCCCCTGCATGCCATGCCATGCCATGCTGCCTGCTGCCATGCCATGCCTGCCTGCTGCCATGCCATGCCCATGCCATGCCATGCTGCCTGCTGCCATGCCATGCTGCCTGCCTGCTGCCTGCCCTGCCAGGCCCTGCTGCCTGCTGCCATGCCCTGCCCACCTGCCATGCCTGCCACCTGCTACCATGCCTGCCATGCCATGCCCTGCCTGCATGCCCTGCTGCCCCTGCTGCCATGCCCTGCTGCCATGCCATGCCATGCTGCTGCCTGCTGCCATGCCATGCCCACCTGCTGCCATGCCACTGCTGCCTGCTGCCATGCCCTGCCACTGCATGCCGCCTGCTGCCATGCCCTGCTGCCTGCTGCCATGCATGCCACCTGCTGCCTGCTGCCATGCCCTGCCACCATGCCATGCTGCCATGCCATGCTGCCACCTGCTGCCATGCCATGCCACCTGCCTGCTGCCATGCAGCCACCTGCTGCCATGCCCTGCCTTCCATGCGCTGCTGCATGCCCTGCTGCCATGCCATGCTGCCTGCTGCCATGCCATGCTGCCTGCTGCCATGCTGCCTGCTGCCATGCCATGCTGCTGCCTGCCATGCCATGCCAACTGCCGTGCCTGCTGCCATGCCCTGCCCTGCCTGCTGCCATGCCATGCTGCCTGCTGCCATGCCATGCTGCCTGCTGCCATGCCCTGCCACCTGCTGCCATGCCATGCTGCCTGCTGCCATGCCCGCCTGCTGCATGCCCTGCCGCCTGCTGCCATGCCATGCCTGCCTGCCCTGCTGCTGCCATGCTGCCGCCATGCTGCTGCCATGCTGCCCTGCCATGCCATGCCCTGCTGCATGCCATGCTGCCATGCCCTGCTGCCTGCTGCCATGCCCTGCTGCCTGCTGCCCTGCTGCCTGCTGCCATTTCTGCCTGCTGCCACCTGCCTGCAGGCCTGCTGCCACCTGCTGCCGCCTGCTGCCACCTGCCCTTTCCTGCCTGCTGCCCTGCTGCCATGCCATGCTGCTGTTCCTGCTGCCTGCTGCCCTGCTGCCTGCCTGCTGCCATGCCTGCTGCCTGCCCTGCCTGCCCTGCTGCCTGCCTGCTGCCCTGCCCTCTTTCCACCTGCTGCCATGCCAGTTACAGGGCTGCTGCCATGCCCTGCCCTGCTTCGCCTGCTGCCTGCCCTGCTGCCATGCCTCTGCCATGCCCTGCTGCCATGCCATGCCACCACCTGCTGCCATGCCATGGTGCCACCTGCTGCCATGCCCTGCTGCCATGCCATGCTACCACCTGCTGCCATGCCCTGCTGCCTGCTGCTATGCCCTGCCATGCCATGCTACCTGCTGCCATGCCAAGGCCGCCTGCTGCCATGCCATGCTAAAGGGCTGCCTGCCCATGCTGCCTGCTGCATGCCCTGCTGCCATGCCCTGCTGCAGGGCCCTGCTGCCACCCCTGCTGTGCCTGCTGCCAGCCTGCCTGCCATGCCCTGCCACCTACTGCCATGCCCTGCTGCCATGCCATGCTGCCTGCTGCCATGCCATGCCACCACTGCCTGCCATGCCATGGTGCCTGCTGCCATGCCCTGCCACCTGCTGCCATGCCATGCCTGCTGCCTGCCATGCCACTGCCTGCTGCCAGCTGCTGCCTGCTGCCATGCCCTGCTGCCACCTGCCGGTGCTACCTGCTGCCATGCCATGCCACCTGCCGCCTGCCTGCCATGCCCTGCTGCCATGCCATGCTGCCACCTGCTGCCATGCCCTGCTGCCTGTGCCATGCCATGCTACCTGCTGCCATGCTGCCACCTGCTGCCATGCTGCCACCTGCTGCCATGCCCCTGCTGCCTGCTGCCACCTGCTGCACTGCCCTACTGCCATGCCCTGCTGCCATGCCCTGCTGCCATGCCATGCTGCCTGCTGCCATGCCATGCTGCCTGCTGCCATGCCATGGTGCCATGCCTGCCCTGCTGCCCTGCTGCCACCTGCCCTGCCCTGCTGCCTGCTGCCATGCCCTGCTGCCACCTGCTGCCAGTGCTGCCTGCTGCCTGCTGCCATGCCCTGCTGCCATGCCATCTGCCATGCCATGCTGCCTGCTGCCATGCCATGCCACCTGCTGCCATGCCATGGTGCCACCTGCCATGCCCTGCTGCCACCTGCGGCCCTGCTGCCACCTGCCAATGCCATGCCCTACCATGCCTGCTGCCACCTGCTGCCATGCCTGCCCTGCTGCCATGCCCTGCTGCCATGCCTGCTGCCATGCCATGCTGCCTGCTGCCATGCCATGCCCTGCTGCCATGCCCTGCTGCCACCTGCCCATGCCATGCTACCTGCTGCCATGCCATGCTGCACCTGCTGCCATGCCATGCTGCCTGCTGCCATGCCATACTGCCATGCCTGCTGCCATGCCATGCTGCCTGCTGCCATGCCCTGCTGCCTGCCCTGCCCTGCTGCCCATGCCATACTCCACTGCCTGCTGCCACCTGCTACCATGCCCACTGCCTGCCCATGCCATGCTGCCCTGCTGCCATGCCATGCCTGCCATGCCCTGCTGCCATGCCTGCTGCCATGCCCTGCCTGCCTGCCATGCCCCTGCTGCCATGCCTGCTGCCTGCCATGCTGCCATGCCCTGCTGCCTGCTTCTGCCATGCCCTGCTACCTGCTGCCTACTGCTGCCTGCTGCCATGCCCTGCCTGCTGCCATGCCCTGCTGCCATGCCTGCTACTGCCACCTGCTGCCATGCCTGCTGCCATGCCATGCTGCTGCCATGCCACCTGCCCTGCTGCCATGCCCCCTGCTGCCATGCGGCCTGCTGCCTGCTGCCACTGCCATGCTACTACTGCTACCATGCCATACTACCTGCTACCATACCATACTACCACCTGCTGCCATGCCTGCTGCCTCCTGCTACTGCCCTGCTGCCATGCGCCATGCCCTACTACCTGCCTGCATGCCATGCCACCACCTGCTGC
Organism: Oncorhynchus keta; assembly: GCF_023373465.1. Lineage (NCBI taxonomy): Eukaryota > Metazoa > Chordata > Actinopteri > Salmoniformes > Salmonidae > Oncorhynchus > Oncorhynchus keta. Next base: position 47,198,626 of record NC_068428.1, read on the forward strand.
CATGCCATGGTGCCTGCTGCCATGCCCCTGCTGCCACCTGCTGCCATGCCATGCTGCCTACCTGCTGCCATGCTGCCCTGCTGCCATGCTGCCACCTGCTGCCATGCCCTACTGCCACCTAATGCCATGCCCTGGTGCCTGCCTGCTGCCATGCCACCTGCTGCCATGCCCTGCTGCCTACTACCTGCCCTACTACCATGCCATACTACCTGCTACCATGCCATACTACCCCTACTGCCATGCCATGCTGCCTGCCCTGCTGCCATGCCCTGCCCTGCTGCCATGCCCTACCTACTGCCATGCCCTGCTGCCTGCTGCCATGCCATGCTGCCTGCTGCCATGCCATGCTGCCACCTGCTGCCATGCCCTACTACCACCTGCTGCCATGCCCACCTGCTACCTGCTGCCATGCCATGCTGCCTGCCTACTGCCATACCATGCTGCCACCTGCTGCACCTCTTTGCCATGCCATGCCACCTGCTGCCATGCCCTACTACCTGCTGCCATGCCATGCTGCCACCTGCTGCCATACCATGGTACCACCTGCTACCATACCCTGCTGCCTGCCTGCTACCATGCCTGCTACCTGCTGCCATGCCATGCTACCCCTGCTGCCATGCCCATGCCCTGCTGCCATGCCATGCCCTGCTGCCCTGCTGCCTGCTGCCTGCTGCTGCCTGCTGCCATGCCCTGCCATGCCTGCTGCCATGCCATGCTGCCACCTGCTGCCATGCCGCCGCCTGCTGCCATGCCCTGCTGCCATGCCATGCCTCTGCCACCTGCTGCTGCCATGCTGCCACCTGCTGCCATGCCTGCTGCCACCTGCTGCATGCCATGCTGCCATGCCCATGCCCTGCCTGCTGCTGCCATGCCATGCTGCCGCCTGCTACCTGCCATGCTGCCGCCTGCTGCCACCTGCTGCCATGCCCTGCCCTGCTGCCATGCCCTGCACTGCTGCCCTGCTGCCATGCCCTGCCACCTGCCTGCCATGCCATGCTACCACCTGCTGCCTGCCATACCACCACCTGCTGCCATACCCTGCACCTACTGCCATGCCCTACTGCCTGCTGCTACTACCACCCCTGCTGCCATACCATACTGCCTACTGCCATGCCTGCTGCCATACCAGCTACTACCCCACCTACCTGCCCATGCCCTGCTACCACCTACTGCCATGCCCTGCTGCCATGCCATGCTGCCCCTGCTGCCATGCCATGCCGCCACCTGCTGCCATGCCATGCTGCCTGCTGCCATGCCATGCTGCCTCCTACTGCCCTGCTGCCACCTGCGACCATGCCTGCCTGCTACCATGCCCACCTGCTGCCATGCTACTGTGCCACCTGTGCCATGCCATGGTGCCACCTGCTGCCATGCCCTGCCGCCTGCTGCCATGCCCTGCTGCCTGCTGCCATGCCCTGCTGCCATGCCCACGCTGCTGCCTGCTGCCATGCCCTGCTGCCTGCCACCTGCATGCCATGCCACCACCTGCTGCCGTGCCTGCTGCCATGCCTGCTGCACCTGCCATGCCTGCTGCCATGCCTGCTGCCATGCCATGCTGCCTGCTGCCATGCCATGCTACTGCCTACTGCCTGCTGCCATGCCCTGCTGCCCTGCCATGCCATGCCATGCCTGCTGCCATGCCTGCCTGCCATGCCCTGCTGCCGCCTGCCTGCCATGCCATGCCCTACCACCTACTACCATACCATGCTGCCACCTACTGCCATACCATGCTACCCTGCTGCCATGCCAGCTACTACCCCTGACTGCCCTGCTGCCATACCATGCCCGCCATGCCCTGCTACCATGCCATGCCACCTGCTACCATGCCACCTGCTGCCATGCCATGGTGCCCCTGCTACCTGCCTACTGCCTGCCCTGCCATGCCACCTACTGCCATGCTACCTGCTGCCATGCTACTGCCACCTGCTGCCATGCCCTGCTGCCTAATGCCATGCCCTGCTGCCTGCTGCCCGGCTACTGCCACCTGCTGCCGCCTGCTGCCATGCCCTACTGCCATGCCATGCTGCCATGCCATGCTACCTGCTGCCATGCCATGCCACCACCTGCTGCCATGCCTGCCTGCTGCCATGCCCTGCTGCCATGCGCTGCTGCCTGCTGCCATGCCATGCTGCCTGCTGCCATGCCATACTGCCCTGCTGCCATGCCATGCTGCCATGCCTGCTGCCATGCCCTGCTGCCACCTGCCATGCCATGCTGCCTGCTGCCATGCCACCACCTGCTACCATGCCCTGCCACCTGCTGCCATGCCATGCTGCCACCTGCTGCCATGCTGCCTGCTGCCATGCCCTACTGCCTGCTGCCAGGCTGCTGCCTGCTGCCTACTGCCATGCTGCCACCTGCTGCTATGCTGCTGCCTGTGCCATGCCCTGCTGCCATGCCATGCTGCCATGCCTACTGCCTACTGCCTGCCCTGCCCTGCTACCTACTGCCACCTGCTACCAGCTACTGCCTGCTGCCATGCCCTGCTGCCTGCTGCCATGCCCTGCTGCCCTGCTGCCTGCTGCCTACTGCCATGCCCTGCTGCCATGCCATGCTGCCATGCCATGCTGCCATGCCATGCCACCTGCTGCCATGCCATGCCACCACCTGCTGCCATGCCACCTGCTACCATGCCCTACTGCCATGCGGCTGCTGCCCCTGCTGCCATGCCATGCTACCACCTGCTGCCATGCCATGCTGCCTGCTGCCATGCCATGCTGTGCCCTGCTGCCATGCCCTGCTGCCTGCTGCCATGCCATGCTGCCTGCTGCCATGCCCTGCTGCCATGCCATGCTGCCTGCTGCCATGCCATGCTGCCTGCTGCCATGCCCTGCTGCCTGCTGCCATGCCCTGCTGCCTGCTGCCATGCCATGCTGCCTGCTGCCATGCCATGCTGCCTGCTGCCATGCCCTGCTGCCCTGCCTGCTGCCATGCCCTGCCTGCTGCCATGCCTGCTGCTGCCATGCCATGCTGCCACCCTGCTGCCATGCCATGCCACCTGCTGCCATGCCATGCTGCCTCTGCTGCCATGCCCTGCCACCTGCTGCCATGCCATGCTGCTGCCATGCCATGCTGCCTGCTGCCAAAGCCCTGCTGCCACCTGTGCCATGCCCTGCTGCCTGCTGCCGGCTGCTGCCTGCTGCCATGCCCTGCTGCCATGCCCTGCTGCCATGATACCCTACTACCATACAATAAAGAAAACACAAAATAGTAAGACCAGGGCGTGACCGGGGGGGGGGGTGAATACTTTTGCAAGGCCCTGTAGTTAGTACATTGTATAATGAAACAATCCCCAGTAAGCTGGTGTCTTGAGGGTGAACAGACTATTATTTGGCATTAATAGACTGGTTTTACCAACAACTTCATATCCAAGGTGGGAGAGAAAGCAAGGCCCTCATCAAAAGTAGTGCACTATATAGGGAATAGTGTGCCATTTGAGTCTTACGCTCCTAGAAGTAAACAAAGAGTTGGTATTGTCTTAGCCTGGCCTCTGAGAACACAATCCCCATGTCTAGTATTGTCTTGGCCTGGTCTCTGTGAAACAATCACCATATCTAGTATTGTCTTGGCCTGGTCTCTGAGAAACAATCACCATGTCTAGTATTGTCTTGGCCTGGTCTCTGAGAAACAATCACCATGTCTAGTATTGTCTTGGCCTGGTCTCTGAGAAACAATCACCATGTCCAGTATTGTCTTGGCCTGGTCTCTGAGACACAATCACCATGTATTGTATTGTCTTGGCCTGGTCTCTGAGAAACAATCACCATATCTAGTATTGTCTTGGCCTGGTCTCTGAGAAACAATCACCATGTCTAGTATTGTCTTGGCCTGGTCTCTGAGAAACAATCACCATGTCTAGTATTGTCTTGGCCTGGTCTCTGAGAAACAATCACCATATCTAGTATTGTCTTGGCCTGGTCTCTGAGAAACAATCACCATGTCCAGTATTGTCTTGGCCTGGTCTCTGAGAAACAATCACCATGTATTGTATTGTCTTGGCCTGGTCTCTGAGAAACAATCACCATATCTAGTATTATCTTGGCCTGGTCTCTGAGACACAATCACTAGTCTAGTATTGTCTTGGCCTGGTCTCTGAGAAACAATCACCATGTCTAGTATTGTCTTGGCCTGGTCTCTGAGAAACAATCACCATGTCTAGTATTGTCTTGGCCTGGTCTCTGAGAAACAATCACCATATCTAGTATTGTCTTGGCCTGGTCTCTGAGAAACAATCACCATATCTAGTATTGTCTTGGCCTGGTCTCTGAGAAACAATCACCATGTCTAGTATTGTCTTGGCCTGGTCTCTGAGAAACAATCACCATATCTAGTATTATCTTGGCCTGGTCTCTGAGACACAATCACCATGTCTAGTATTGTCTTGGCCTGGTCTCTGAGAAACAATCACCATGTCTAGTATTGTCTTGGCCTGGTCTCTGAGAAACAATCACCATGTCTAGTTTTGTCTTGGCCTGGTCTCTGAGAAACAATCACCATGTATTGGTGCTCTGACAGCCTGAACAGGAACTCATCTCCCTCCTTGGTCTTTGCCATAGAATTGCATGTCAAATGTATTAATTTAGTAGGATCTCTGTGGTCCCCTGTACTGTCTGGGACTGAAGGTGAGCTTTCTGTTGTGAACAAATGACTCCGATGCTCTGCAATAGGAGTGAAGTGACAGGAAGAAAGACCCTTCTGTTTAACGTTAGGACCCAAAGGACCTCCAGCCAACTTGACACAACTGTGGGAAGCGTCGGAGTCGACATTACATTTACATTTAAGTCATTTAGCAGACGCTCTTATCCAGAAGGAGAGAAGATTGATGAGAAGGATTACTTATCCTATCCTAGGTATTCCTTAAAGAGGTGGGGTTTCAGGTGTCTCCGGAAGGTGGTGATTGACTCCGCTGTCCTGGCGTCGTGAGGGAGTTTGTTCCACCATTGGGGCCAGCATCCCTGTGGAACTCTTTCGACACCTCGTAGAGTGTAAACCGAGTCGTGTCACACATGGCACCCTATGCCCGAAATAGTGCACTAGTTTTGTCCAGGGCCCATACTGACAGTAGTGCACTAGGGAATAGGGTGCCACCTCAGACGGTTGGTGCAAGGCGTACCGGTTTGAGTGTGTCAAGAACTGCAACACAAGAACGCTCAACAGTCTCCCGCGTGTGTATCAATAATTGGTCCACCACCCAAAGGACATCCAGCCAACTGGACACAGCTGTGGGAAGCGCCGGAGTCGACATGGGGCCAGCATCCCTGTGGAACTCTTTCGACACCTTGTAGAGTTCATGTCCTGACGAATTGAGGCTGTTCTGAGGGCATTTGAGGGGGGCAGCAGGTTAACCTGTAGGGTGTAAACAGCACTTCATCCTACAGGGTGAAAACAGCACTTCATCCAATAGGGTCAAAACAGCACTTCATCCTATAGGGTCAAAACAGCACTTCATCCTGTAGGGTCAAAACAGCACTTCATCCTGTAGGGTCAAAACAGCACTTCATCCTGTAGAGTGAAAACAGCACTTCATCCTATAGGGTCAAAACAGCACTTCATCCTACAGGGTGAAAACAGCACTTCATCCTATAGGGTCAAAACAGCACTTCATCCTACAGGGTGAAAACAGCACTTCATCCTACAGGGTGAAAACAGCACTTCATCCTACAGGGTGAAAACAGCACTTCATCCTACAGGGTGAAAACAGCACTTCATCCTATAGGGTGAAAACAGCACTTCCTCCTATAGGGTGAAAACAGCACTTCATCCTATAGGGTGAAAACAGCACTTCATCCTACAGGGTGAAAACAGCACTTCATCCTGTAGGGTCAAAACAGCACTTCCTCCTATACAGTGAAAACAGCACTTCATCCTATAGGGTCAAAACAGCACTTCATCCTACAGGGTGAAAACAGCACTTCATCCTATAGGGTCAAAACAGCACTTCATCCTATACAGTGAAAACAGCACTTCATCCTGTAGGGTCAAAACAGCACTTCCTCCTATACAGTGAAAACAGCACTTCATCCTATAGGGTCAAAACAGCACTTCATCCTATACAGTGAAAACAGCACTTCATCCTATAGGGTCAAAACAGCACTTCATCCTATACAGTGAAAACAGTACTTCAGCCTATACAGTCAAAACAGCACTTCATCCTATCGGGTCAAAACAGCACTTCCTCCTATAGGGTGAAAACAGCACTTCCTCCTATAGGGTGAAAACAGCACTTCATCCTATAGGGTGAAAACAGCACTTCATCCTACAGGGTTCCTGATCAGGCCTCTCTCTCTCCATACCAGTCAGTCAGTGTCCCTGATCAGGCCTCTCTCTCCATACCAGTCAGTCAGTGTCCCTGATCAGGCCTCTCTCTCTCCATACCAGTCAGTCAGTGTCCCTGATCAGGCCCCTCTCTCTCCATACCAGTCAGTCAGTGTTCCTGATCAGGTCTCTCTCTCTCCATACCAGTCAGTCAGTGTCCCTGATCAGGGCTCTCTCTCCATACCAGTCAGTCAGTGTCCCTGATCAGGGCTCTCTCTCCATACCAGTCAGTAAGTGTCCCTGATCAGGCCTCTCTCTCCATACCAGTCAGTCAGTGTCCCTGACCTCTCTCTCTCCATACCAGTCAGTCAGTGTCCCTGATCAGGCCTCTCTCTCTCCATACCAGTCAGTCAGCGCCTAAGGAGGCAGATTGACGAGGGCTACATTTTCTGAGCTAAACTGACGCACCTCCAACAACAACGCATATAAAACCTTACATAATTCTGCACAAAAACAATGACAATTCTCTCTCAACCAGTGGCATATGGGCATTTTATGACACTTTTTACATCATGCAGGTTTCTCCGATCAAATAGCCTAACCTAAATGCCACTCAATCAAATAACAAAACAACATATCCTAAAAACAGGACTGGCCAAAGTGAAATGGACAATATGGAATTGACAATAACAACTTTTAACCTCGACACCCGGTACCCCCTTGTATACAGCCCAGCTATTGTTATTTAGTGCTGCGTTTTAATGTCTATCTATCTATCTATCTATCTATCTATCTATCTATCTATCTATCTATCTATCTATCTATCTATCTATCTAGTTAGCATTTAGGAAAGGTACATCAACCCACCCGATTCATATTACCTTGGCTTCACGTCTCTATGCTCAGCCATGACTTCTCCCTTTCACTGTCTCTCTGGCTGATCGACTGAGTCGCTAGCTATGGTGCCATGGCAACCCCCCGTACTTCCGCATACTGTAGTTACGTCGTTACGCCGGAGAGTGGCGCTGTGACCACTTGTTTGCTTGAGTTCAAGATATCCAGATTTATTCAAGAATCTATCAAAATGAATAAAAAGGGACCTAACCTAATGGTTGTTTCTAGGTTTGTATTAATCTATTCTGAATAAAGGGTTGATCTATATTAGGAATATGTTTTTCATGATTGTCATTGTGATTCATTAAATTGATGCATCGGTCTGGCGTGCTGTTCTGTGCATTTGTCCAGATTTGTATTTTTTCCACCAAAAAGTCATTAAAAAGCTCATGGCTTTAGTAACCTTTCATTGTATACAAACAAAACTACATTTCACATAATGCATAGTGTCAAGCAGGCTCAGCGTGGTTCAGTTCAGTCCAAAAGATCAGTGCTGTCAGCACCGCAGGGGGCCGGATGGGGGAGCGCGGTCCACGGCAGACGCGGCGCGTACGATGTTATCGTGGCACTGACTGCAGCCTATAAATACCGGGAGGCGCGCAGCCTACCTACCAACACTGGCATTAATCTAAACACGGCTTGAACTGCGAGGAAAGGCACTTACATTAGGATCCTACTACTGGGATAAACGCCTCAAGTGAAACGGAATATAAACCGCTCGAGTTCTAGTCTAGTGTCGCTCGCCTGTGCGACGCACAGCACCAATAATATGGTGATCAAGGTTTACATCGCCTCCTCCTCGGGATCTGTGGCGGTGAGTGAGTTCGTGCGCTGATAGTATGTAGCCTATCCGTAATAAAAATCTGTTTGGATGTATATTATTCTGTGTGAGTTGCATCAATTGTACAGATGCAGACAATGCCGTGAGGAAGGAATGTGTTCATCATGCCTTTTGATATTGTTGTTGACGTCGGGGTAGGAGGGGGCCTTATGTAGGTTCTCTAACTGATGCTAGTGAGAAGCAAGAATCTGGAACGCAGCCTGCTGTTGCCTTCAGTCCAAACGTGTCTATACTACTTTGATTTTTAAAACATGGCTATAGACATAGACGTGTGTTTTTTTTTTTTTTTATTTGTGTCTGTGTTTTAAGTTCATTCTGGGTTTTTATTCTGGAATCCAAACCCATTAGCCCTCTACACCTTAACCTCCATGTTTTAGGGGGGGTAAAGACTCTACACTAGATGCAGGTCTCAGAAGTTCAACCTGCATGTTGTACATCTTTTACGTCATTAGAAACATTACTGTGCAGCCGTATTCATTGATCTGGCCAAGGCTTTCGACTCTGTCAATCACCGCATCCTCATCGGCAGACTCGACAGCCTTGGTTTCTCAAATGATTGCCTGGCCTGGTTCACCAACTACTTCTCTGATATAGTTCAGTGTGTCAAATCGGAGGGTCTGCTGTCCGGACCTCTGGCAGTCTCTATGGGGGTGCCACAGGGTTCAAATCTTGGACCGACTCTCTTCTCTGTATACAACAATGATGTTGCTCTTGCTGCTGGTGAGTCTCTGATCCACCTCTACGCAGACGACACCATTCTGTATACTTCTGGCCCTTCTTTGGACACTGTGTTAACAACCCTCCAGACGAGCTTCAATGCCATACAACTCTCCTTCTGTGGCCTCCAATTGCTCTTAAATACAAGTAAAACTAAATGCATGCTCTTCAACCGATCGCTACCTGCACCTACCCGCCTGTCCAACATCACTACTCTGGACGGCTCTGACTTAGAATACGTGGACAACTACAAATACTTAGGTGTCTGGTTAGACTGTAAACTCTCCTTCCAGACTCACATCAAACATCTCCAATCCAAAGTTAAATCTAGAATTGGCTTCCTATTTCGCAACAAAGCATCCTTCACTCATGCTGCCAAAAATACCCTTGTAAAACTGACCATCCTACCAATCCTCGACTTTGGCGATGTAATTTACAAAATAGCCTCCAATACCCTACTCAACAAATTGGATGCAGTCTATCACAGTGCAATCCGTTTTGTCACCAAAGCCCCATATACTACCCACCATTGCGACCTGTACGCTCTCGTTGGCTGGCCCTCGCTTCATACTCGTCGCCAAACCCACTGGCTCCATGTCATCTACAAGACCCTGCTAGGTAAAGTCCCCCCTTATCTCAGCTTGCTGGTCACCATAGCATCTCCCACCTGTAGCACGCGCTCCAGCAGGTATATCTCTCTAGTCACCCCCAAAACCAATTATTTATTTGGCCGCCTCTCCTTCCAGTTTTCTGCTGCCAATGACTGGAACGAACTACAAAAATCTCTGAAACTGGAAACACTTATCTCCCTCACTAGCTTTAAGCACCAACTGTCAGAGCAGCTCACAGATTACTGCACCTGTACATAGCCCACCTATAATTTAGCACCATCAACTACCTCTTTCCCAACTGTATTTAATTTATTTATATATTTTGCTCCTTTGCACCCCATTATTTTTATTTCTACTTTGCACATTCTTCCATTGCAAAACTACCATTCCAGTGTTTTACTTGCTATATTGTATTTACTTTGCCACCATGGCCTTTTTTGCCTTTACCTCCCTTCTCACCTCATTTGCTCACATTGTATATAGACTTGTTTATACTGTATTATTGACTGTATGTTTGTTTTACTCCATGTGTAACTCTGTGTCGTTGTATCTGTCGAACTGCTATGCTTTATCTTGGCCAGGTCGCAATTGTAAATGAGAACTTGTTCTCAACTTGCCTACCTGGTTAAATAAAGGTGAAAAAAATATATATATATTCCTGGACTAGTAACCGAAAGGTTAACTAGGGCCTACATGGCTCCCATTAGGGCTCTGGTCAAAAGTAGTGTAAACTCTGAACTCCAGAGACCCTCTCAAGCGTAAGATGATGTTTTCGACAACCATTCTGCAAGCTTAAAAATACGATCAAATGTAATGATTTCTTCGTTATGTCTATATAGGGTGCCATAGGGCCCTGGTCAAAAGTAGTGCACTTCATAGGGAATAGGGTGCCATTTGGGAAGCAGCCTGTACAACTCTCCCACTCTAGGTGTGTGTTTATCTGACCAAGGTTGACCAAAGTCCATGTTTGCCTCTTCTAACAGTGCTCCCTTTTCTCTGAACAAGGATGTCCTCCTCAACTGTGTCCCAAATGACACCAATTCTCCCTATGGGCCCTGGACAAAAGTAGTGCACTATGTAGGGTATAGGGTGCCATTTGAGATGTGGTCCTGTAATGTACTGCAGATGGCCCTGCCCCCTTGGTATGTGCTGTTCAAACTTAAGGTCGACCAATTATGATTGTGATTTTTCCACGCCGAAACCGATTTATTGGAGGACCGATAAAAGCCGATAGTGATTCATCGGCGTGTGTGTGAATATGTACATGTGATAATTACAACAATATTGAATTAACACTTTTTTTTCCCTTTTTTTTACTTAATATAATACCTAAATAAAATCTATTTAGTCTCAAATAATGAAACCTGTTCAATTTGGTTTAAATAATGCAAAAACACAGTGTTGGAGAAGAAAGTAAAAGTGCAATATGTGCCATGTAAGAAAGATAATGCCGCCCTGGTCCGAGAGGTTCAGACGGCCCCGCCGCCCTGGTCCGAGAGGTTCAGACTTGTTTCAGTGGTTGTTTTCAATCTTCACATGCGCCGCTGAATGTCAAACCTTGAAAGTCTTTTAATATAAGTAAAGTATTTTATCTCCCCATGATCAGTCATTTAACCACAGGGTTGTGTACTCTGGTTGTGTGTACTCTGGTTGTGTGTACTCTGGTTGTGTGTACTCTGGTTGTGTGTACACTCTGGTTATGTGTACACTCTGGTTGTGTGTACTCTGGTTGTGTGTACTCTGGTTGTGTGTACTCTGGTTGTGTGTACACTCTGGTTATGTGTACACTCTGGTTGTGTACTCTGGTTGTGTGTGTACTCTGGTTGTGTACTCTGGTTGTGTGTGTACTCTGGTTGTGTACTCTAGTGTACCCTGAGGATATTGATTGATCTAAATGATACTAATTAGAAGAATAATGTATTGATTTATTCTCCTTAAAGGTCATGTAAATTCTGCTTCCCTCCTCCAACATTATTTTCCCCTGTTGGACATGCAGTTCAGACTGACTGTCCCATCTCTCTGACCTCTAACCTCCCATTTCTGAAAGAACATGTCGCTCTTCGCGTTTCCCATGAGAAGAGAGAGAGGCAGGCCCTTTTAGAGGATAATATTTATTAAAGCCTCTCTTAAGAAATGCCTCTCGTCTTCAGTAACGGGATAAATTATTAACGCATTTTAGTTTTGGCGTATCTCTGGAATGGGGAAACAAAACAGAATTGCTGCTGTGGTGTTTACAAAAGTTATTTTTAACCCGGTGAGACGCGCTTGAATACCCTTGGTGTCATCTCTGTTTTGAGTTTTAATTCACTCTGGATGGAAAGTGACATGCAGCCCTCATCTGTTTCAGTACAGTGACAGGGAGAGGGCAAGAGAGGGGGAAGGAGAGGGCAAGAGAGGGGGAAGGAGAGGGCAAGAGAGGGGGAAGGAGAGGGCAAGAGAGGGGGAAGGAGAGGGCAAGAGAGGGGGAAGGAGAGGGCAAGAGAGGGGGAAGGAGAGGGCAAGAGAGGGCAAGAGAGGGGGAAGGAGAGGGCAAGAGAGGGGGAAGGAGAGGGCAAGAGAGGGGGAAGGAGAGGGCAAGAGAGGGGGAAGGAGGGGGAAGGAGAGGGCAAGAGAGGGGGAAGGAGAGGGCAAGAGAGAGGAAGGAGAGGGCAAGAGAGAGGAAGGAGAGGGCAAGAGAGGGGGAAGGAGAGGGGGAAGGAGAGGGCAAGAGTGAGGGCAAAGGAGAGGAAGGAGAGGGTAAGAGAGAGGAAGGAGAGGGCAAGAGAGAGGAAGGAGAGGGCAAGAGAGGGGGAAGGAGAGGGCAAGAGAGAGGAAGGAGAGGGCAAGAGTGAGGAAGGAGAGAGGAAGGAGAGGGCAAGAGAGAGGAAGGAGAGGGCAAGCGAGAGGAAGGAGAGGGCAAGAGAGAGGAAGGAGAGGGCAAGAGAGAGGAAGGAGAGGGAAGGAGAGGGCAAGAGAGGGGGAAGGAGAGGGCAAGAGAGGGGGAAGGAGAGGGCAAGAGAGAGGAAGGAGAGGGCAAGAGAGGGGGAAGGAGAGGGGGAAGGAGAGGGCAAGAGTGAGGGCAAGAGAGAGGAAGGAGAGGGCAAGAGAGAGGAAAGAGAGGGGGAAGGAGAGGGCAAGAGTGAGGAAGCAGAGGGCAAGAGTGAGGAAGGAGAGAGGAAGGAGAGGGCAAGAGAGAGGAAGGAGAGGGCAAGCGAGAGGAAGGAGAGGGCAAGAGAGGGGGAAGGAGAGGGCAAGAGAGAGGAAGGAGAGGGCAAGAGAGAGGGAAGCGAGAGGAAGGAGAGGGCAAGAGAGGAAGGAGAGGGAAGGAGAGGGGTTGAGGAGGAAGGAGAGGGCAAGAGAGGGAAGGAGTGGGGTTGAGAGAGAATAGCAGAAAGGGAAAGATACAGAGAGAAATGGAGAAAGCAAGCAGGAGGGATAGCTGAACAGAGTGAATCATTATAAGTGATGTCAAACCCTGAAATGAGCAGCTCCAGATTAGATCAGATTAGTGGAGTGGTAATCATCCGCCCGGAACGGACGAGGTGACAACCACACTTCATCCTTTTAGATGGAAGGATGAAACAACCCTCATCTCTCTGAGTTGGGAAGATGACACCTCGTTGTGATTCCACACAACATATGTAGAGACTTTAGTAATGTTGTTTTAGAGGCAGTAGTTTACTGTAAACAGTCAAGATCCCACATCCTCTTTTACAACCAAAGATGTGACCGCCCACATATTATCTCTGTATTTTTCTTTCTCACATACTCCTATTTTCTCTCTCTCTCTCTCACGTACTCATATTCTCTCTCTCTCTCTCGTACTCATATTCTCTCTCTCTCTCTCGTACTCATATTCTCTCTCTCTCTCTCGTACTCATATTCTCTCTCTCTCACGTACTCATATTCTCTCTCTCTCACGTACTCATATTCTCTCTCTCTCACGTACTCATATTCTCTCTCTCTCTCTCTCGTACTCATATTCTCTCTCTCTCTCGTACTCATATTCTCTCTCTCTCTCGTACTCATATTCGCTCTCTCTCTCACGTACTCATATTCGCTCTCTCTCTCTCTCACGTACTCATATTCGCTCTCTCTCTCTCTCACGTACTCATATTCGCTCTCTCTCTCTCTCACGTACTCATATTCGCTCTCTCTCTCTCTCTCACGTACTCATATTCGCTCTCTCTCTCTCACGTACTCATATTCTCTCTCTCACGTACTCATATTCTCTCTCTCTCTCTCTCTCGTACTCATATTCTCTCTCTCTCTCTCTCACGTACTCATTCTCTCACGTACTCATATTCTCTTACGTACTCATATTCTCTCACGTACTCATATATTCTCTCTCTCTCACGTACTCATATTCTCTCTCTCTCTCTCTCACGTACTCATATATTCTCTCTCACGTACTCATATTCTCTCTCTCTCTCACGTACTCATATTCTCTCACGTACTCATATTCTCTCACGTACTCATATTCTCTCACGTACTCATATATTCTCTCTCTCTCTCACGTACTCATATATTCTCTCTCTCTCTCACGTACTCATATATTCTCTCTCTCTCTCACGTACTCATATTCTCTCTCACGTACTCATATTCTCTCTCACGTACTCATATTCTCTCTCACACGTACTCATATTCTCTCACGTACTCATATATTCTCTCTCTCTCTCACGTACTCATATTCTCTCTCACGTACTCAAATTCTCTCTCACACGTACTCATATTCTCTCACGTACTCATATATTCTCTCTCTCTCTCTCTCTCACGTACTCATATTCTCTCTCACGTACTCATATTCTCTCACGTACTCATATATTCTCTCTCTCTCTCACGTACTCATATATTCTCTCTCTCTCTCACGTACTCATATATTCTCTCTCTCTCTCACGTACTCATATTCTCTCTCTCACGTACTCATATATTCTCTCTCTCTCTCTCACGTACTCATATTCTCTCTCACGTACTCATATTCTCTCACGTACTCATATATTCTCTCTCTCACGTACTCATATTCTCTCTCTCACGTACTCATATTCTCTCTCTCTCGTACTCATATTCTCTCTCTCTCTCTCTAGTACGCATATTCTCTCTCATACTCCTATTCTCTCTCTCTCGTACTCATATTCTCTCTCTCACGTACTCATATTCTCTCTCGCTTTCACAAACACATTGGTTGTGTGGTGACGTGGTGTGATGAGAAAATGATTAGTCCTGTCTTAACCTCTGAACTACAGCACAGTACTACTACACATACATTAATACACCACGTCACCGTGTTCTGCCTGTCTGTCTGTGTCTGTCTGTCAATGATTGTTCAGTACTACTACATGAATCTCTTTTACGCCCTGGGCTCATTTGTCTTTGCGTCAAAACAATGGTTTCATTGTGCCCTCACCATCCCTAAACACACACACACACACGCACAGGCTTACACACACACACTGCCATGGTATCTATACACAATAGGCCTCCAGCAGAGATGAGATTGTAAGAAACTAGACAATGGTTCATGCCTGCTATGAGGAGAGAGTTTTGAGAGTTAAGCGTAAATCATAATCCACAGACAGAGGATGTGATTGTCCGGTGTCCCATTGTGACATAGCTACAAGGCTCTGAGACCACACCCCCCTCTCTCCTCCCCTCTCAATTCAATTTAGATTCAAAGGGCTTTATTGGCATGGGAAAAAAATGTTAACATTGCCAAAGCAAGTGAAGTAGATAATAAACATTTTACATTAAACATTAGACTCACAGAAGTTTCAAAATAATAAAGACATTTTCAAATACAGTGTTGTAACGATGTGAAAATAGTTAAAGTACAAAAGGGAAAATAAATTAACATAAATATGGGTTGTATTTACAATGGTGTTTGTTCTTCACTGGTTGCCCTTTTCTTGTGGCAACAGGTCACAAATGATGCTGCTGTGATGGATCACTGTGGTATTTCACCCAGTAGATATGGGAGTTTATCAAAATTTGATTTATTTTTGAATTATTTGTGGATCTACGGCGGCCTTTCTCAATATCAGGGCTATGCTCACTGAATCTGTACATAGTCAAAGCTTTCCTTAAGTTTGGGTCAGTCACAGTGGTCAGGTGCCACTTTGTACTCTCTGTTTAGGGCCAAATAACATTCTAATTTGCTGGGGGTTTTTTTTTGTTAATTACTTTACACATTGGAAAGAATGATCGTTTTCTCATGATTTGTTTGGGTCTAATTGTGTTGCTGTCCTGGGGCTCTGTGGGGTCTGTTTGTGTTTGTGAACAGAGGACCAGCTTGCTTAGGGGACTCTTCTCCAGGTTCATCTCTCTGTAGGTGATGGCTTTGTTATGGAAGGTTTGGGAATCGCTTCCTTTTAGGTGGTTGTAGATTTTAACGGCTCTTTTCTGGATTTTGATAATTAGCGGGTATCGGCCTATTTCTGCTCTGCATGCATATTTTTGTGTTCTACGTTGTACACGGAGGCTATTTTTGCAGAATTCTACGTGCAGAGTCTCAATTTGGTGTTTGTCCCATTTTGTGAATTCTTGGTTGTTGAGCAGACCCCAGATCTCACAACCATAAAGGGCAATGGGTTCTATAATTGATTTTTAGCCAAATCCTAATTGCCATGTGGTATGTTTCTTTTGATGGCATAGAAGGCCCTTCTTGCCTTGTCTCTCAGCTCATTCACAACATTGTGGAAGTTACCTGTGGTGCTGATGTTTAGGCAGAGGTATGTATAGTTTTTTTTTTGTGCTCTAGAACAATGTTGTCTAGATGGAATTTGTATTCGTTGTCCTGGTAACTGGACCATTTCTGTCTAAGTGAGATTTACTGTCAGGGCCCAGGTCTGTCAGGGCCCAGGTCTGTCAGGGCCCAGGTCTGTCAGGGCCCAGGTCTGTCAGGGCCCAGGTCTGTCAGGGCCCAGGTCTGTCAGGGCGCAGGTCTGTCAGGGCGCAGGTCTGTCAGGGCGCAGGTCTGTCAGGGCGCAGGTCTGTCAGGGCGCAGGTCTGTCAGGGCGCAGGTCTGTCAGGGCCCAGGTCTGTCAGGGCCCAGGTCTGTGCAGTAGATCTAGGTGCTGGTATAGGCCCTCCTTGGTTGGGGACAGACACACCAGATCATCAGTAGACATTTGACTTCCGATTCTAGTACGGTGAGGCCGGGTGCTGCAGACTGTCCTAGTGCCCGCGCCAATTCACTGAGATATACATGTTGAAGAGGGTGGGGCTTAAGCTGCATCCCTGTCTCACCGCACGTCCCTGTGGAAAGGAATGTGTGTTTTTTGCCAATTTTTAACCGCACACTTGTTTGTGTACATGGGTTTTATAATGTCGTATGTTTTTTCCCCAACACCACTTTCCATCAGTTTGTATAGCAGACCCTCATGCCAAATTGAGTCAAAAGATGTTTGGAACTTAACAAAGCATGAGAAGAATTTGTTTTGGTTTGTTTCAGGGTGAAATGTGTTCTGTCGTATGGTCATTCTTTTTTTTTTAAAAGCCAATTTGACATTTGCTCAGTACATTGAGGAAATGAACTAGACTGCTGTTACTGATTTAAGGCAGAGGATTTTCCCACGGTTGCTGTTGATCCCCACGGTAGTTATTAAGGTCAAATTTGTCTCCACTCTTGTGGATTGGGGTGATCAGTCCTTGGTTCCAAATAGTTGGGGAAGATGCCAGAGCTGAGGATGATGTTGAAGAGTTTAAGTATAGCCAATTGGAATTTGTGGTCTGTATATTTGATCATTTCATTGAGGATACCGTCAACACCACAGGCCTTTTTGGGTTGGAGGGTTTTTATTTTATCCTGTAGCTCATTCAAGGGAATTGGAGAATCCAGTGGGTTCAGGTAGTCTTTAATAGTTGATTCTAAGATTTTATATGATCACATATAATTTTTTGCTGATTGTTCTTTGTTATAGAACCAAAAAGATTGGATACGTGGTTTACCCAGACATCTCTGTTTTTGGATAGATAACGTTTCATGTTTTTTTAGTGTTTTCCTGTTTTCCCAGAAGTGGTTCACCCAGACATCTCCATTTGGGATAGATAATTCTTTGTGTTGTTGTTTGTTTAGTGTTTTCCAATTTTCCCAGAAGTGGTTAGATTCTATGGATTCTTCAATTGCATTGAGCTGATTTCTGACGTGCTGTTCCTTCTTTTTCCGTAGTGTATTTCTGTATTGTTTTAGTGATTCACCATAGTGAAGGTGTAGACTCAGGTTTTCTGGGTCTCTGTGTTTTTGGTTGGACAGGTTTCTTATGTTTTTACATTCTTCATCAAACCATTTGTCATTGTTGTTAATTGTTGGTCATTTTCTTCAGGTTTTCTGTTTGAAATGTTTAGATTTGATGGAGGGAAGCTGAGGTCAAATATACGGTTAAGATTTTCTACTGCCAAGTTTACACCTTCACTATTACAGTGGAACGTTTTACCCAGGAAATTGTCTAGAAGGGATTGAATTTGTTGTTGCCTAATTGTTTTTTGGTAGGTTTCCAAACTGCATTCCTTCCATCTATAGCATTTCTTAATGTTACTCAGTTCCTTTGGCTTTGATGCCTTATGAGTTTTGCTCTGTTCAAGTAGACTGTGATTTTGCTGTGGTCTGATAGGGGTGTCAGTGGGCTGACTGTGAACGCTCTGAGAGACTCTGGGTTGAGGTCAGTGATAAAGTAGTCTACAGTACTACTGCCAAGAGATGAACTATAGGTGTACCTACCATAGGAGTCCCAGGTGTTTGTCCCCCTGTGTGCTGAGGGTGTCAGGTTCTTGTCCAGTTCTGGCATTTAGGTTGCCACAGACTAGTACATGTCCCTGGGACTGGATGGAGAAGCTTTCTTCATTAAAGTATGGGGATTCTAGTGGGGGTATATACAGTTGAAGTCAAAGTTTACATACACTTAGGTTGGAGTCATTAAAACACATTTTTCAACCACT
>NC_068428.1:47221853-47246853 GCF_023373465.1 Oncorhynchus keta
GGGACCGGGGAGAGAAAATACAACAACGCAACAAAATATCACGATATTATTTTGACCGGTTGTAAAGGAAATGGAAACGACCCAACATGTTAATGATAATATTTCAGTTCGGCTTTGATATTTTACGTGGTTGAAATAATAGCAGTTTCTATGACGCTTTTATCATAAAGACGACACCTCTACAGATGGTACCTAATTGAGCATTGCATTCTCTCAAGACGTAGAAATAAATAAATCACTCCTGTTCCCCAAAGTCCAAATGTTGTGTATCATTTAACTGCAAGAAAATCTTAATTCTGCAGGAGTTAATGATATTTGAGAGGTTAAAGACCGACCGTCGGTGTCCAGATGTCAGTTTCCATTTAACCTGAACAGTAGGCTACAGTTCCCTTGACCTGCCACGGACCTCATTTGAATTCCTGTCTTGTGACTGTCTAACGTAGTCAGCACTGCTATCATCCCATTTTTAAACTTCAGTCAAATATTTTCCAAACACAACTTTTCTGGCCCTCACTCCCTTTTATTTTCAACTCTACATTTTCGAGAGCTTTTGTCTTATTGAATTGAACTTCAATAGTGTCCTTTTTGCCTCCGTGGATTGACATAAACGGGTTTTTGCCTGTTCCCAAAAGCATTATTTGTGGTCGATTGGCTGTGTAGCGTATTCGGCGTATGTACGTACAGTTAAGCCCTAAAGCTTAGGCTTTATACACTAATACCAGAGCCTCAAATAATGAAAGAGAACCTCAATGTTGCCTATAGATATAAATTGCACAAGAATGATTCATTTATGGATTATTATTTTTTTAAGTATTGCTTGTCTTTTATTCAATCCGCCCTTCAGCCACACAATATTTATTGACGCTAAACCCCGTCCAACGCCCAGATATAACGGCGAATTATGACTCAATCCGCACATCGTGTGTGTGTGTGTGTGTGTGTGTGATCCTTGTGGTGAATAGAAGACCTCACAAGGATAGTAAAACAAAGAAAATATCTAATTTTCCCACAAGGAGAAAGGCTATTTTTGGGGTTAGGGTAAGGGGTAAAAGTATCGCAATATTTATTTTTCATGGCAAAATGAAAACGTGTGTGTGTGTGTGTTCATTCCATCAGGACTATGAGGACTTCTTCCAGTCCAAGGAGAACAACACTGTGTTTACATTCCTAGGCCTCAGCTCACCGCCCTCAGTAAAGGTATGACACACACACTGTTTGCAAGGGAAAGGTCTGAAGACTGTAAGGCTCCACTAGTTGTACAGCTACGGTGGTGGGAGGGGCCCTCGGCAGCTACAGGGCTGGAGGGAGGGGCCCTCGGCAGCTACAGGGCTGGAGGGAGGGGCCCTCGGCAGCTACAGGGCTGGAGGGAGGGGCCCTCGGCAGCTACAGGGCTGGAGGGGGGGGCCCTCGGCAGCTACAGGGCTGGAGGGGGCCTCGGCAGCTACAGGGCTGGAGGGGGCCTCGGCAGCTACAGGGCTGGAGGGGCCTTCGGCAGCTACAGGGCTGGAGGGAGGGGCCTTCGGCAGCTACAGGGCTGGAGGGAGGGGCCCTCGGCAGCTACAGGGCTGGAGGGAGGGGCCCTCGGCAGCTACAGGGCTGGAGGGAGGGGCCCTCGGCAGCTACAGGGCTAGAGGGAGGGGCCCTCGGCAGCTGGAGGGAGGGGCCCTCGGCAGCTGGAGGGCTGGAGGGAGGGGCCCTCGGCAGCTGGAGGGAGGAGCCCTCGGCAGATACAGGGCTGGAGGGAGGGGCCCTCGGCAGATACAGGCCCTCGGCAGCTACAGGGCTGGAGGGGCCCTCGGCAGATACAGGGCTGGAGGGAGGGGCCCTCTGCAGCTACAGGGCTGGAGGGAGGGGCCCTCGGCAGATACAGGGCTGGAGGGAGGGGCCCTCGGCAGATACAGGGCTGGAGGGAGGGGCCCTCGGCAGATACAGGGCTGGGGGTGCCCTCGGCAGCTACAGGGCTGGAGGTCTGAAGACTGTAAACGGGTTTTTGCCTGTTCCCAAAAGCATTATTTGTGGTCGATTGGCTGTGTAGCGTACTTCCATTGTTCTCCTAGAGTGGTTGAATATGTTACTGTCTTCTAGACGACTCGTGTCTGATTCCTGAGAATAAACAGGATGTTACTGTCTTGATAAATGACCCTGAGAAGGAACACAGTCTGAGTCACTCGTCCAGCAGACATCACATGGTCTGACCACATGTCCCAAATGGCACCTTATTCCTTCTGTAGTGCACTACCTGGGCTCTATAGGCTCTGGTCCAATGTAGTGCACTACCTGGGCTCTATAGGCTCTGGTCCAATGTAGTGCACTACCTGGGCTCTATAGGCTCTGGTCCAATGTAGTGCACTACCTGGGCTCTATAGGCTCTGGTCCAATGTAGTGCACTACCTGGGCTCTATAGGCTCTGGTCCAATGTAGTGCACTACCTGGGCTCTATAGGCTCTGGTCTAACGTAGTGCACTACCTGGGCTCTATAGGCTCTGGTCCAATGTAGTGCACTACCTGGGCTCTATAGGCTCTGGTCCAATGTAGTGCACTACCTGGGCTCTATAGGCTCTGGTCCAATGTAGTGCACTACCTGGGCTCTATAGGCTCTGGTCTAACGTAGTGCACTACCTGGGCTCTATAGGCTCTGGTCCAATGTAGTGCACTACCTGGGCTCTATAGGCTCTGGTCCAATGTAGTGCACTACCTGGGCTCTATAGGCTCTGGTCCAATGTAGTGCACTACCTGGGCTCTATAGGCTCTGGTTCAATGCAGTGCACTACCTGGGCTCTATAGGCTCTGGTCTAACGTAGTGCACTACCTGGGCTCTATAGGCTCTGGTCCAATGTAGTGCACTACCTGGGCTCTATAGGCTCTGGTCCAATGCAGTGCACTACCTGGGCTCTATAGGCTCTGGTTCAATGCAGTGCACTACCTGGGCTCTATAGGCTCTGGTCCAATGCAGTGCACTACCTGGGCTCTATAGGCTCTGGTCCAATGTAGTGCACTACCTGGGCTCTATAGGCTCTGGTCTAACGTAGTGCACAATATAGGGAATAGGGTGCAAATTGGGACGATATCATTGTCTCCTTTTCCACAGATTTATCAGTAACCAGGATCATTAGATTTTCCTCCAATCACATGCCTGGTCTGTCTCCAGTCTGCCGGCTGATTGGCTGGGATGTGATTAAACATAGACCAGTGGACTTTAATGAGTGTTTCGTCCCAAATGACACTCTATTCCCTATACAGTGCACTACTCTTTACCCGCACCGTGTGGCCCCCCTTTACGGCCCTATGAGCCCTGTTCTAATGTAGTGCACTCGTTAGGGAATAGGCTGTAATTTGGGACGCCTCCTGGTTTTGTTTGTTGATGAGGACTTTTAATAAGGTTGAATTTGCTGACAAACAGAACATGGTGATCTCTCTCTCAAGAGACTCCTGAATTAACAGGGCCCCCTATGAACCTTTCAGCTTGGATTCAGCATGTTCTGATAATGTATTGTGTTGATGCAGTATGGTCTGATAATGTATTGTGTTGATGCAGTATGTTCTGATAATGTTTTGATGCAGTATGTTCTGATAATGTGTTGTGTTGATACATTATCAGACCATACTGCATCAACACAATACATTATCAGACCAGGATGCATTGTGTTGATGCAGTATGTTCTGATAATGTATTGTGTTGATGCAGTATGGTCTGATAATGTGTTGATGCAGTATGTTCTGATAATGTGTTGATGCAGTATGTTCTGATAATGTGTTGATGCAGTATGTTCTGATAATGTATTGTGTTGATGCAGTATGTTCTGATAATGTATTGTGTTGATGCAGTATGTTCTGATAATGTATTGTGTTGATGCAGTATGTTCTGATAATGTATTGTGTTGATGCAGTATGTTCTGATAATGTGTTGATGCAGTATGTTCTGATAATGTATTGTGTTGATGCAGTATGGTCTGATAATGTGTTGATGCAGTATGTTCTGATAATGTGTTGATGCAGTATGTTCTGATAATGTGTTGATGCAGTATGTTCTGATAATGTGTTGATGCAGTATGTTCTGATAATGTATTGTGTTGATGCAGTATGGTCTGATAATGTATTGTGTTGATGCAGTATGTTCTGATAATGTATTGTGTTGATGCAGTATGTTCTGATAATGTGTTGATGCAGTATGTTCTGATAATGTGTTGATGCAGTATGTTCTGATAATGTGTTGATGCAGTATGTTCTGATAATGTGTTGTGTTGATGCAGTATGTTCTGATAATGTATTGTGTTGATGCATCCTGGTCTGATATTGTGTTGATGCAGTATGTTGATGCTATGTTCTGATGCAGTATGTTCTGATGCAGTATGTTCTGATAATGTGGTGATGCAGTATGTTCTGATAATGTGGTGATGCAGTATGTTCTGATAATGTATTGTGTTGATGCAGTATGGTCTGATGCAGTATGGTCTGATGCAGTATGTTCTGATGCAGTATGTTCTGATAATGTGTTGATGCAGTATGTTCTGATAATGTATTGTGTTGATGCAGTATGTTCTGATAATGTATTGTGTTGATGCATCCTGGTCTGATATTGTGTTGATGCAGTATGGTCTGATGCAGTATGTTCTGATGCAGTATGTTCTGATAATGTATTGATGCAGTATGTTCTGATAATGTTTCGTGTTGATGCAGTATGTTCTGATAATGTATTGTGTTGATGCAGTATGGTCTGATAATGTGTTGTGTTGATGCAGTATGTTCTGATAATGTGTTGATGCGTCCTGGTCTGATAATGTATTGTGTTGATGCATCCTGGTCTGATAATGTATTGATTCAGCATGCTGTGGTAATGTATTGTGTTGATGCATCCTGGTCTGATAATGTATTGTGTTGATGCAGTAAGGTATGATAATGTTTCGTGTTGATGCAGTATTGTCTGATAATGTATTTTGTTGATGCAGTATTGTCTGATAATGTATTGTGTTGATTCAGTATGGTCTGATAATGTGTTGATGCAGTATGTTCTGATAATGTATTGATGCAGTATGTTCTGATAATGTATTGTATTGATGCAGTATGTTCTGATAATGTATTGTGTTGATGCAGTATGTTCTGATAATGTGTTGATGCAGTATGTTCTGATAATGTATTGTGTTGATGCAGTATGGTCTGATAATGTATTGTGTTGATTCAGTATGGTCTGATAATGTGTTGATGCAGCATGTTCTGATAATGTTTTAATGTTTTGTTGATGCAGTATGGTCTGATAATGTGTTGTGTTGATGCAGTATGTTCTGATAATGTATTGTGTTGATGCAGTATGGTCTGATAATGTATTGTGTTGATGCAGTATGGTCTGATATAATGTATTGTGTTGATGCAGTATGGTCTGATAATGTAATGTGTTGATGCAGTATGGTCTGATAATGTGTTGATGAAGTATGGTCTGATAATGTGTTGATGCAGTATGGTCTGATAATGTGTTGATGAAGTATGGTCTGATAATGTGTTGATGCAGTATGGTCTGATAATGTATTGTGTTGATGCAGTATGGTCTGATAATGTGTTGATGAAGTATGGTCTGATAATGTGTTGATGCAGTATGTTCTGATGCAGTATGTTCTGATGCAGTATGGTCTGATAATGTGTTGATGCAGTATGTTCTGATGCAGTATGTTCTGATGCAGTATGGTCTGATAATGTGTTGATGCAGTATGTTCTGATAATGTGTTGATGCAGTATGTTCTGATAATGTGTTGTGTTGATGCAGTATGGTCTGATAATGTGTTGTGTTGATGCAGTATGGTCTGATAATGTGTTGTGTTGATGCAGTATGGTCTGATAATGTGTTGATGAAGTATGGTCTGATAATGTATTGTGTTGATGCAGTATGGTCTGATAATGTATTGTGTTGATGCAGTATGGTCTGATAATGTGTTGATGCAGTATGGTCTGATAATGTGTTGTGTTGATGCAGTATGGTCTGATAATGTGTTGATGAAGTATGGTCTGATAATGTGTTGATGCAGTATGGTCTGATAATGTATTGTGTTGATGCAGTATGGTCTGATAATGTGTTGATGAAGTATGGTCTGATAATGTGTTGATGCAGTATGGTCTGATAATGTATTGTGTTGATGCAGTATGGTCTGATAATGTGTTGATGAAGTATGGTCTGATAATGTGTTGATGCAGTATGGTCTGATAATGTATTGTGTTGATGCAGTATGGTCTGATAATGTGTTGATGCAGTATGGTCTGATAATGTGTTGATGCAGTATGGTCTGATAATGTGTTGTGTTGATGCAGTATGGTCTGATAATGTGTTGATGCAGTATGGTCTGATAATGTATTGTGTTGATGCAGTATGGTCTGATAATGTGTTGATGAAGTATGGTCTGATAATGTGTTGATGCAGTATGGTCTGATAATGTATTGTGTTGATGCAGTATGGTCTGATAATGTGTTGATGCAGTATGGTCTGATAATGTGTTGTGTTGATGCAGTATGGTCTGATAATGTGTTGATGCAGTATGGTCTGATAATGTGTTGTGTTGATGCAGTATGGTCTGATAATGTGTTGTGTTGATGCAGTATGGTCTGATAATGTGTTGATGCAGTATGGTCTGATAATGTGTTGATGCAGCATGTTCTGATAATGTAATGTGTTGATGCAGTATGGTCTGATAATGTGTTGTGTTGATGCAGTATGTTCTGATAATGTGTTGATGCAGTATGTTCTGATAATGTGTTGATGCAGTATGTTCTGATGCAGTATGTTCTGATAATGTATTTTGTTGATGCATCCTGGTCTGATAATGTATTGTGTTGATGCAGTATGTTCTGATAATGTATTGTGTTGATGCAGTATGTTCTGATAATGTATTGTGTTGATGCAGTATGTTCTGATAATGTGTTGATGCAGTATGTTCTGATAATGTGTTGATGCAGTATGGTCTGATAATGTGTTGATGCAGTATGTTCTGATAATGTGTTGATGCAGTATGTTCTGATAATGTGTTGATGCAGTATGTTCTGATAATGTGTTGATGCAGTATGGTCTGATAATGTGTTGATGCATCCTGGTCTGATAATGTATTGTGTTGATGCAGTATGTTCTTATAATGTGTTGATGCAGTATGTTCTGATAATGTGTTGATGCATCCTGGTCTGATAATGTATTGTGTTGATGCAGTATGTTCTTATAATGTGTTGATGCAGTATGTTCTGATAATGTGTTGATGCGGTATGGTCTGATAATGTGTTGATGCAGTATGTTCTGATAATGTGTTGATGCAGTATGTTCTGATAATGTGTGGATGCAGTATGTTCTGATAATGCAGTATGTTCTGATGCAGTATGTTCTGATAATGTGTTGTGTTGATGCAGTATGTTCTGATAATGTGTTGATGCAGTATGTTCTGATAATGTATTGATGCAGTATGTTCTGATAATGTGTTGATGCAGTATGTTCTGATGTGTTGATGCAGTATGGTCTGATAATGTGTTGTGATGATGCAGTATGTTCTGATAATGTGTTGTGTTGATGCAGTATGTTCTGATAATGTGTTGATGCATCCTAGTCTGATAATGTGTTGTGTTGATGCAGTATGTTCTGATAATGTGTTGATGCAGTATGTTCTGATAATGTGTTGATGCAGTATGGTCTGATAATGTGTTGTGATGATGCAGTATGTTCTGATAATGTGTTGTGTTGATGCAGTATGTTCTGATAATGTGTTGATGCATCCTAGTCTGATAATGTGTTGTGTTGATGCAGTATGTTCTGATAATGTGTTGTGTTGATGCAGTATGTTCTGATAATGTGTTGATGCAGTATGTTCTGATAATGTGTTGATGCAGTATGGTCTGATAATGTGTTGATGCAGTATGGTCTGATAATGTGTTGATGCAGTATGTTCTGATAATGTGTTGATGCAGTATGTTCTGATAATGTATTGTGTTGATGCAGTATGTTCTGATAATGTATTGTGTTGATGCAGTATGTTCTGATAATGTGTTGATGCAGTATGTTCTGATAATGTGTTGATGCAGTATGTTCTGATAATGTATTGATGCAGTATGTTCTGATGCAGTATGTTCTGATGCAGTATGGTCTGATAATGTGTTGTGTTGATGCAGTATGTTCTGATAATGTATTGATGCAGTATGTTCTGATATTGTGTTGATGCAGTATGTTCTGATAATGTGTTGATGCAGTATGTTCTGATAATGTATTGTGTTGATGCAGAATGTATTGATGCAGTATGTTCTGATATTGTGTTGATGCAGTATGTTCTGATAATGTGTTGATGCAGTAATATATAATATAATAATAATATATGCCATTTAGCGGACGCTTTTATCCAAAGCGACTTACAGTCATGTGTGCATACATTCTACGTATGGGTGGTCCCGGGAATTGAACCCACTACCCTGGCGTTACAAGCGCCATGCTCTACCAACTGAGCTACAGAAGGACCAGTATGTTCTGATAATGTATTGTGTTGATGCAGTATGTTTTCTGATAATGTGTTGATGCAGTATGTTCTGATAATGTGTTGATGCATCCTGGTCTGATAATGTATTTTGTTGATGCAGTATGTTCTGATAATGTATTGTGTTGATTTACATTTATGAACACAATCAGATGGTTGCTTGTTTGATTAATTGATTTTTTTGAGTGATTGGTTGACCCTTCTTCTACCTCATATCTCCTCAGGATTCCGAGTCGTAGGCAGTAGCGTGGGGAGTCGGAGGTCGCAGAGCACATCACTTCCTGTATTACATCACTTCACCTCTCCCGGAGATCTCACCATAATGACGCCCGCCACCGTGTTGCCAAACACTCTGACCTCTCTGACCTCTCTGACCCCGCCCCCCAACCACCCTGAAAAAAACACCTCACCCTCCTCCCCCACCTACAGCCATCTAACCTGACACAGGAGGAGGGGAGGAGCTTCAGACCAATAGAAGGAGCTTCAGACCATGAGAGGCGGGGCTTCACCCCAAAAACAATGGACAATGATTTACATTTTTTTTTATTTTTTTATTTTGTACAACTGCTGGTAATCATGACGATCTAGTCAGTGGTTCCTGTTTGTGTTAGCGGTAAATAATTACTAGTTATCTTTTACTGCTATGTATTCTTTGGTCCGTTGTTCAGAACAATTCTGTTCCACCAATAGCAGCATGTAGTAGCTCTCCTGTCAGAGTAGCCAGGTTCTGTACGCAGTCAGACAGTTAAACCTGACGTCGTAACTGGAAACACTGAAGTTGGACTTGTGGTTAAAATCGAGGCGTGAAATGGAGTCCACTACAGCTGTATTTAGACTTTTGAATATTTTCGATTTAAAAATCGCAAATCTAAATAAACGTTCTATCAACATTGACCATATTATTTTTTTTTGTGAAATCTAATTTGGATTCTGATTTTGGGCATATTAAGTTTTATATGTCAGAACTATTTCTAAAAAGTGTATTTTGAGTTTAAATCACTTGCGCTGCTCACGTATCAGCTTCCACAATGTAGGGGGAGGTTTTAAGGGTTATGGTAGGTGGAGATGGACTGAGAGATCAGCCAATTAAAACCAGCGGTTGTTTTCCCCGATCCTGCCATAGGCCATGTTCGAGAGAACCAAAACAGTAATGCCTCATGGGTAAATTGTGACTGACTGATCTACAAATAATAATTCCATAATGAATACTTATTCATGGTGGAAGATGATTTGTAGATCAGGCAGTCAGTCGGCAGTCGCCTGTAGCGTCCAACAGTCCATATAGACTCATTCAAGTCCCGTTCTGAATCGCTGTGAAACCAGGTGTCTTGACATACGAGGGACCGGCTGGTGGGATTGTAATGAGACCAATGAAGGCTGTGTTAAGTAATGGAAGAGGAGACCAACTGGGAACTGGTGTGTTTTTAATTACTCCTTCCTCTCTTCTCTCTTTCTCTCCCCTCTCCTCATTCCCTCTCCCCTCTTCCCCGTCTCCTCATTCCCTCTCCCCTCTTCCCCCTCTTTTATTAAATGATCATGGATGGGTGAATCATTGTGTATTGTTTACACATGGCAGGCTTACAGTCTGCCCCTACACACAGTCTCGTGTTTCCTCACTGACTCAGAGACCCATTCCTAGTGACTGTAGCGCCATCTTGTGTTTTGTTCTGTCACTGTTAACCTGATCGAAAAACAACATTCCTTTTGATACATGCCATTTATTTATATGTACTCATACATAGTAGAATCAACACCTGTTTTTAATATGAGAACTCTGTCTGTGACAATCACTACGGCCTGGTTTCCCGGACCCAGATTAAGACAATAGACCTGAGATTCTCAAGGGGCGGAGGGGTAGCCTAGTGGTTAGAGGAGGCAGGTAGCCTAGTGGTTAGAGGAGGCAGGTAGCCTAGTGGTTAGAGGAGGCAGGTAGCCTAGCGGTTAGCGGAGGCAGGTAGCCTAGCGGTTAGCGGAGGCAGGTAGCCTAGCGGTTAGCGGAGGCAGGTAGCCTAGCGGTTAGCGGAGGCAGGTAGCCTAGCGGTTAGCGGAGGCAGGTAGCCTAGTGGTTAGAGCGTTGGACCAGCCAGCCCTCCGAAAGGTTGCAAGTTCGAATCCTCGAACTGACAAGGTACAGATCTGTCGTTCTGCCCCTGAACAGGCAGTGTAACCCACTGTTCCTAGGCCGTCATTGAAAATAAGAATTTGTTCTTAAACTGACTGGCCTAGTTAAATAAAGGTATACCTTTTTTTATTTTTTTTTACAAAATTCTCCATAGATTTTTTTTTTCCAGGGACTAGACTTAATCTGGATCTGGGAATCTGTCCCTATAAATGATTTTAGTTGTCTGTCCTCTGTGTGTTTTGGCTTTGGCCGTGTTCAAGAGCATCACAACCGCAATGTATCATGGGTAAATTGTGACTGACAAACATGTCCTTTTTGACCTGGCTAACTAAAACTGTCATTGATGATTCGACACCAGTGTTTTCCCAACTCCCGGTCCTCCTGTACCCCCAACAGTACACATTTTTTATTGTAGTCCCGAAACAAGCACACCTGATTTCAACTAATCATCAAACCTTCAATGACTTGAATTAGAAGTGTTTATCCAGGGCTACAATAGAGATGTGTGTTGTTGAGGGGATACAGGAGGACCCGGAGTTGAGAACCAATGCTCTACACGATGTTGAGAAAACAAAATAAACCTTTTCTTGTTACAATGACGTTGTTGTATGTTGATAGACCATCTGTAGATGCTTCCCCCCAGACTATAAAAATAAAATATTACTGTAGATCCCTCAAACTCAACTCTGGACCTCGCAGACAGTTCCTGTTGTCGTTGTTCTTCTCTAATCAGGGACTGATTTAGACCTGGGACACCAGGTGGGTGATTCCCCTCTAATCAGGGACTGGTTTAGACCTGGGACACCAGGTGGGTGATTACATTACATTACATTTAAGTCATTTAGCAGACGCTCCTATCCAGAGCGACTTACACATTGGTGCATTCACCTTATGACATCCAGTAGAACAGTCACTTTACAATAGTGCATCTAAATCTTAAAGGGGGGTGAGAAGGATTACTTATCCTATCCTAGGTATTCCTTAAAGAGGTATACCTCTTGATTCCCCTCTAATCAGGGACTGATTTACACCTGGGACACCAGGTGGGTGATTCCCCTCTAATCAGAGACTGATTTAGACCTGGGACACCAGGTGGGTGCAATTTACTTATCAGGTAGAACAGGCATCCAGCCAACTTGACACAACTGTGGGAAGCATTGAAATCAACATTGGAGTCAACATGGGACCAGCATCCCTGTGGAACGCTTTTGACACCTTGTAGAGTCCATGTCCTGACGAAATCAGCCTGTTCTGACTTCCTGTTCTGACTTCCTATTCCTGTTCTGACTTCATATTCCTGTTCTGACTTCCTATTCCTGTTCTGACTTCCTATTCCTGTTCTGACTTCCTATTCCTGTTCTGACTTCCTATTCTGACTTCCTATTCCTGTTCTGACTTCCTATTCCTGTTCTGACTTCCTATTCTGACTTCCTATTCCTGTTCTGACTTCCTATTCCTGTTCTGACTTCCTATTCCTGTTCTGACTTCCTATTCTGACTTCCTATTCCTGTTCTGACTTCCTATTCCTGTTCTGACTTCCTATTCCTATTCTGACTTCCTGTTCTGACTTCCTATTCCTGTTCTGACTTCCTATTCCTGTTCTGACTTCCTATTCCTGTTCTGACTTCCTATTCCTGTTCTGACTTCCTATTCTGAATTCCTATTCCTGTCCTGATTAATTGAGGCTGTTCTAAAAGTCTAAGAAGGTGGGGTGCAACTCAATATTTAAAAGGTGTTCTTAATGTTTTGTCCACTCGGTGTGTGTATATAGCCTGTGTCTACCCCACTGATTCTTGAAATATAGAGTACATTCGAACGTCGTACCCCCGTCAGATCCCATAATACCAAATCAGAACTTGTTTTACTGCTGTGTTTGTAAACAATGTAATTTTAAACAAACACTAATACTTCAAAACATGGTTTAAACACAAGTTTTTTTTTATTTTTTATGAAATGTTTGGACTTTGTCAAGCCAACTAGTTGCCAACATAAAACAAAATATTTGCTATAATTTCTGAGTTTTTTATTTTATTTTTATTTTACCTTTATTTAACAAGGCAAGTCAGTTAAGAACAAATTCTTATTTTCAATGACGGCCTAGGAACAGTGAGTTAACTGGTCTAGGAACAGTGGGTTAACTGGTCTAGGAACAGTGGGTTAACTGGTCTAGGAACAGTGGGTTAACTGGTCTAGGAACAGTGGGTTAACTGGCCTAGGAACAGTGGGTTAACTGGCCTAGGAACAGTGGGTTAACTGGCCTAGGAACAGTGGGTTAACTGGTCTAGGAACAGTGGGTTAACTGGTCTAGGAACAGTGGGTTAACTGGTCTAGGAACAGTGGGTTAACTGGTCTAGGAACAGTGGGTTAACTGGTCTAGGAACAGTGGGTTAACTGGTCTAGGAACAGTGGGTTAACTGGTCTAGGAACAGTGGGTTAACTGGTCTAGGAACAGTGGGTTAACTGGTCTAGGAACAGTGGGTTAACTGGTCTAGGAACAGTGGGTTAACTGCCTGTTTTATTGAGAAATGGAAAATCATCTATTTTGTATGCTAGTTGGTATGCTATGTTTAATGTTGACTCAACAGTTTATTTTTTACATTTTAATTTGAAATAAAAAACGATTTAAATAAAAACCAAATTTGGTACAGTCGATGACGATGAATGCTGCCGTGGTGGTTTCTCTGACAAACGGTTTCAAATGAATATTTTTTTCATGATCTAATTATTTAATTTAATTTAATTTTATATCCAGTATTTTATTTTGGAACCAAAAACACATACAGCCACAGACCTCTAGATTTCTCCCTTGATCCTTTTTAGTAGCCTGTTGTGCTAGCAAGCAAAATGGCTGAATTGAGTAAAGGTGCTTCTACACAAAGCAGCGAAAACTCCTTTGACTCTATCGCCGACCATAAGGCCATTTAAATGCATGTTATGTGACACAGTCATCCCAGTGAAGGACTTTTCTGAACTTCACCTTTGTCAAATACCACAAACTAAAAGCTGCCAAGAAGAGGATCGTGACTTTACTTGAGAAAATTAAACATCTGGATGTGCGTCTAATTTTGAATGATGACGTCTCACGTTTAACCACATTTGTTGATGCCTCTGTAAGCTTGTGGTCCTTCTGTAGCACAGTTGGTAGAGCATGGCGCTTGTAACGCCAGGGTAGTGGGTTCGATTCCCGGGACCACCCATACGTAGAATGTATGCACACATGACTGTAAGTCGCTTTGGATAAAAGCGTCTGCTAAATGGCATATATTATATTATATTAGCTTTAATGGATCTTGAGCATTTTCCTTATTTTCCTTACGGCCTTCTGAACCAAAAGTCACATGCTATCAGCTCTACCCCAGGCGGGAGTGAATGGAGTGTGATTGGATCCAGGAGGAGGAAGTGACCTCAGTGTTCTGTTTTTTTTTAACTCTGAATACAACAGGTGCAGTCGACCTTACAGTGAAATGCTTAATACAACAGGTGTAGTAGACCTTACAGTGAAATGCTTAATACAACAGGTGTAGTAGACCTCACAGTGAAATGCTTAATACAACAGGTGTAGTAGACCTCACAGTGAAATGCTGAATACAACAGGTGTAGTAGACCTTACAGTGAAATGCTTAATACAACAGGTGTAGTAGACCTCACAGTGAAATGCTTAATACAACAGGTGTAGTAGACCTCACAGTGAAATGCTGAATACAACAGGTGTAGTAGACCTTACAGTGAAATGCTGAATACAACAGGTGTAGTAGACCTCACAGTGAAATGCTTAATACAACAGGTGTAGTAGACCTTACAGTGAAATGCTGAATACAACAGGTGTAGTAGACCTCACAGTCAAATGCTTAATACAACAGGTGCAGTAGACCTCACAGTGAAAATCTTACTTACAGGCTCTAACCAATAGTGCAAAAAAGGTGTTCGGTGAACAATAGGTAGATAAAGAAATAAAACTACAGTAAAAAGACAGTGAAAAATAACAGTAGCAAGGCCATATACAGTAGAGAGGCTATATACAGTAGAGGCTATATACAGTAGAGAGGCTATATACAGTAGAGGCTATATACAGTAGAGACTATATACAGTAGAGAGACTATATACAGTAGAGAGGCTACATACAGTAGAGGCTATATACAGTAGAGAGGCTACATACAGTAGAGAGGCTATATACAGTAGCGAGGCTACATACAGTAGAGAGGCTATATACAGTAGCGAGGCTTTACTTTAGGTAGCTTAATGGTTAGAGGAGGCAGGTAGCTTAGTGGTTAGAGGTGGCAGGTAGCTTAGTGGTTAGAGGAGGCAGGTAGCCTAGTGGTTAGAGGAGGCAGGTAGCCTAGTGGTTAGAGGAGGCAGGTAGCTTAGTGGTTAGAGGAGGCAGGTAGCCTAGTGGTTAGAGGAGGCAGGTAGCCTAGTGGTTAGAGGAGGCAGGTAGCCTAGTGGTTAGAGGAGGCAGGTAGCCCTAGTGGTTAGAGGAGGCAGGTAGCCTAGTGGTTAGAGGAGGCAGGTAGCCTAGTGGTTAGAGGAGGCAGGTAGCCTAGTGGTTAGAGGAGGCAGGTAGTCTAGTGGTTAGAGGAGGCAGGTAGTCTAGTGGTTAGGGGAGGCAGGTAGTCTAGTGGTTAGAGGAGGCAGGTATCCTAGTGGTTAGAGGAGGCAGGTAGTCTAGTGGTTAGGGGAGGCAGGTAGTCTAGTGGTTAGAGGAGGCAGGTATCCTAGTGGTTAGAGGAGGCAGGTAGTCTAGTGGTTAGAGGAGGCAGGTAGCCTCCACTGTTCCTAGACCAGTTAACACACTGTTCCTAGACCGTCGTTGAAAATAAGAATGTGTTCTTAACTGACTTGCCAAGTTAAATAAAGGTAAAATTAAAACATAAAAAAATCAGATTTACTTCCCAGCTAACAATTCTAGGGAGAGAGAACGTTTTTGTAATGTTACCCTAATGTTTCAGTGTCCAGTTTTCCTTTAGTTGCGAGAACATTCCAATCTTCTATCTTCCGATAACCTTTTTAGCATGTTTTGTTGTTAAGAGTTAGGAGAACATTCCCTTAATGTCAAACAGAACATACCCATATCCGTGTTTGCCATGTCCTCATAATATACAATATTAATGTTCTAGACACGTTTCATGGGAACGTTGCAAGAGCATTAATGTTTCCAGTTTTTCTGTGGGTTAGCAGAACATTCCATCAACATCCCGACAAACATACACAGAACTCATACACAGTGGCAGAGTTTATGGAATATTTGGCATGGCCCATAGACTTCCACTTTCACAGTACAGCAACCAAAAAAAAAACAGCATTTAGAAGAAAATATGAAAATGTTCATTCAAAAATATGCATGTTATGCATACTACAATCACAGTAAACTACAGCCAAATTGAAAACACGTCAGTCGACAAAATATATTAAAATTACGCAAATAAAGATGTAATGTCTTGTATGAACTGTTAATTTTAAATATAGTTCAACGAATTGTATATTTCTGTTTTACAACGGAAACTCTACCGACTTCTGTTTTCTGAGCCGTTATTATTAGACAGGCAGAATCATGACTACCTACTTCTCGGGTCCTCCTTCTGCCCTTAAATGAATGTCGCCGACTGCATGACGTTCTCTTTTACCCACTGTCAGAGAGGAGATTGGGTGGGTTTCTACATCTTCAGCAAATAATCCGTCGGATTTATCAAACATCGTTTGTTGAAAATTCACCACAATCACTGTATCGTCATGAATAGTAACGTTTCTTTCATGTTTGATCAATATTGCAGAACTTTTAGGTCCCCCATCCATCGATAATTTACAATGGCCGAGGAAGGGTAAGCGTGACCGTTGTACTCCGGTTTAGCTCCTGAACCAAGGCTCGCTAGCCAACACATGTGCACGTTTAAAAGTTTAATTGCGTGTCAAGTGGTGCTTTGTTCTGAAAATATAATTTCCATGTTTCTACTTGCACTTTTAATACTCTTTAACACTGGCATATAGTCCGGTGGCTGCAACCAAGTATATATTTAAATGTGAATGTAGCTGCATTGCTAACGGAGTTGTTAGATAGTTCCCGGCGCTTGTGTGATGATGTCCTTTCTTTAGTCGGATACCCCTTCACTTCAAATTATGAGTGAGATCCGTTATCTGACACGCCGGTTGATTTGCGCACATTCAACCCGGAGGACGAGCGCCTTTACCGGTCAGCTGCAGCCAACTAACTGTTGTCTCCCCTTTCCCACCCCATGTCCTCTCCCGTCGTTCCCCTCTCCTCCACCTCGTCTCCCCATGTCGTTCCCCTCTCCTCCACCTCGTCTCCCCATGTCCTCTCCCGTCGTTCCCCTCTCCTCCACCTCGTCTCCTCATGTCGTTCCCCTCTCCTCCACCTCGTCTCCCCATGTCCTCTCCCCCGTGTCGTTCCCCTCCTCTCCTCCACCTCGTCTCCCCATGTCCTCTCCCGTCGTTCCCCTCTCCTCCACCTCGTCTCCCCATGTCGTTCCCCTCTCCTCCACCTCGTCTCCCCATGTCCTCTCCCGTCGTTCCCCTCTCCTCCACCTCGTCTCCCCATGTCGTTCCCCTCTCCTCCACCTCGTCTCCCCATGTCGTTCCCCTCTCCTCCACCTCGTCTTCCTTGTCTCCCCATGTCTCCCCATGTCCTCTCCCGTCGTTCCCCTCTCCTCCACCTCGTCTTCCTCCCCATCTCCCCATGTCTCCCCATGTTCCCCTCTCCTCCACCTCGTCTCCCCATGTCCTCTCCCGTCGTTCCCCTCTTCTCCACCTCGTCTCCCCACCTGTCTCCCCATGTCCTCCCCTCTCCTCCCTCCACCTCGTCTCCCCATGTCCTTCCCCTCTCCTCCACCTCGTCTCCCCATGTCGTTCCCCTCTCCTCCACCTCGTCTCCC
Organism: Oncorhynchus keta; assembly: GCF_023373465.1. NCBI lineage: Eukaryota > Metazoa > Chordata > Actinopteri > Salmoniformes > Salmonidae > Oncorhynchus > Oncorhynchus keta. The sequence goes on from NC_068428.1 coordinate 47,239,343, forward strand.
CATGTCTCCCATGTTCCCTCTCCTCCTCCTCCCCACCTCGTCTCCCCATGTCGTTCCCCTCTCCTCCACCTCGTCTCCCCATGTCGTTCCCCTCTCCTCCACCTCGTCTCCCCATGTCGTTCCCCTCTCCTCCACCTCGTCTCCCCATGTCGTTCCCCTCTCCTCCACCTCGTCTCCCCATGTCGTTCCCCTCCTCCACCTCGTCTCCCCATGTCGTTCCCCTCTCCTCCACCTCGTCTCCCCATGTCGTTCCCCTCTCCTCCACCTCGTCTCCCCATGTCGTTCCCCTCTCCTCTCCCCATGTCGTTCCCCTCTCCTCCACCTCGTCTCCCCATGTCCTTCCCCTCCCTCTCCTCCACCTCGTCTCCCCATGTCCTTCCCCTCTCTCCTCCACCTCGTCTCCCCATGTCCTCTCCCGTTTCCCCTCTCCTCCACCTCGTCTCCCCATGTCCTTCCCGTTTCCCTCTCCTCCACCTCGTCTCCCCATGTCGTTTCCCCTCTCCTCCTCCCCACCCCTCGTCTCTCCCCATGTCCCCTCTCCTCCACCTCGTCTCCCCATGTCCTCTCCTCCACCTCGTCTCCCCATGTCCTCTCCCGTTTCCCTCTCCTCCACCTCGTCTCCCCATGTCGTTCCCCTCTCCTCCACCTCGTCTCCCCATGTCGTTCCCCTCTCCTCCACCTCGTCTCCTCATGTCGTTCCCCTCTCCTCCACCTCGTCTCCTCATGTCGTTCCCCTCTCCTCCACCTCGTCTCCCCATGTCGTTCCCCTCTCCTCTCCCGTCGTTCCCCTCTCCTCCACCTCGTCTCCCCATGTCCTTTTCCCCCTCAGCATCGCTGCTGGAGGTGTGATGGATGTCAACACCGCTCTCCCTGAGGTGCTCAAGACCGCACTCATCCACGACGGTCTGGCCCGCGGTATCCGTGAGGCCGCCAAGGCGCTGGACAAGTGAGTTTGAACATTTCTGGTCATTAGTTTGTTCCCTAAGTGGCCTTTCATTCCATGTGTAGTGGCTGGCACATGTTGCACTACTTTTGCCTAGAGCATTTATGTAGGGAATAGGGTGTAATTTGGGACAGACAAGAAATGGATTGTCTTTTATTTTTCCTGCTGTGTTCTATTAGTTGAAGTACGGCTGATAGTTGGGTTGCCATTGTTACCCGAACGCTTAAATATCTCTGTCCCAAATGGTACCCTAGTCCCTAGCTGGTGCACTACTTTTTTGAAAGGAGTGTTGTGTATATACTAGGGGAATTTAGGGTGTCATTTGGGAGGTAGACATAAGGGGAATAGATGCGGTTACATTGTAGGATATTATTCTCGGCGCTGTATCGTTTTGACGACATGGTAACGTTGGTGCTCTACCAGCACCAAAACTCGTATTTTTTCTTTCATAGCTTGTTTCAGTCTTTTTAAATAGGGAGCCAATTTGTTTTCAGCACTTATTTACATGACTGATCAAACTGTTGCCATGGCTCTCTTGTCCCTCTGCAATATGTTTGTAACATAGAATCACAATACATAGCATATCGGCACCTAGATATCGTGAGTTCCCTGGTGATTTCCCAGCTCTAGCACACTAACGTAGTTAACTTGAGGATTATAAACTAGGTTAACTGAGCCTCTCTCTCCCGTCCTCTGCTGTGTCCAGGCGCCAGGCCCACCTCTGCGTCCTTGCTGCCAACTGTGACGAGCCCATGTACGTGAAGCTGGTGGAAGCCCTCTGCGCCGAGCATCAGATTAACCTCATCAAGGTATGGGGGGATAGATTGGGGGGGGGGTACTGGTTACACCAATGAGAACGCAGAAACCGGTGCATATTTACAAGTTGAGAGAAAGTAGGCTGTTTTGACCTTTGACCACTGAGAAGTTAAGTGTTGCTATGTTATGGTGCAGAACGAAGTGGGCCATGATGATACTGGACGGAGTGGAGGTGATACTGCTCCCTATCAAATCAAATGTATTTATAAAGCCCTTCGTACATCAGCTGATATCTCAAAGTGCTGTACAGAAACCCAGCCTAAAACCCCAAACAGCAAGCAATGCAGGTGTAGAAGCACTATATCCTCTCTATAGTGCACTATATCCTCTCTATAGTGCACTATATCCTCTCTATAGTGCACTATATCCTCTCTATAGTGCACTATATCCTCTCTATAGTGCACTACTTTCGACTAGAACCCTATGGACCCTGTTCAACAGTAGTGCACTATAAAGGTTTCTGTTTGGGACACTGGAATTACTAGCACTGCCGAATCCTTCCATATTTTCTCCCGTCTTCACCTCTCTCTCCTCCCGCCTCTTCCCACCAGGTCGACGACAACAAGAAGCTTGGCGAGTGGGTCGGTTTGTGTAAAATCGACCGCGAAGGCAAACCCCGTAAGGTGGTGGGCTGCAGCTGTGTTGTGATCAAGGTATATTTTAAAAACCAAAAACATTTGCCTGTAAATCTTCTGGAAACGCCTGGGGAGAGTGAGCTGTATCTTACGGAGAGCTTGGAGTGCTCCTTGTGGCGTAACGGCGTCCACTGTGTGATCAGAGCTGTTGGTGCCAGTCGAGTGCAGGTGCTGTGCCCTCGGTGCCATGCAAGCTGCTTGTTCTATACATCTGGCCAGAGTGTGTCTGCCAGAGTACGAGCCCCGACACCTCACTGTGGTGTCTGGGGTCCCAATAAATGGCTACATTGACAATTTTATTAGTTACTTTACCATACTGACCACAATGTACATACAGTGTTGGACTTTATCCACACTTTTGTTACATTAGCCTTATTCTAAAACGTATTAAAATGTTTATCCCCTCATTGATCTACACACAATACCCCATAGTGACATCACAATACCCCATAGTGACATCACAATACCCCATAGTGACATCACAATACCCCATAGTGACATCACGATACCCCAAAAGCAGATTTTTAGAAATGTTTGCACGTGTATTAAAATATCACATTTACATAAGTATTCAGACCCTTTACTCAGTACTTTGTTGAAGCACCTTTGGCAGCGATTACAGCCTCCAGTCTTCTTGGGTACGACGCTACAAGCTTGGCACACCTGGATTTTGTGAGTTTCTATCATTCTTCTCTGCAGATCCTCTCAAGCTCTGTCAGGTTGGATGTGGAGTTGCACAGTTATTTTCAGGTCTCTCCAGAGATGTTCGATTGGGTTCAAGTCAGGGCTCTGTCTGGGCCACTCAAGGACATTCAGAGACTTGTCCAGAAGCCACTCCTGTGTTTTGGCTGTGCTGTTTAGGGTCATTGTCATGTTAGAAAGTTAATTTTTGCCTTATTCTGAGGTCCAGAGCGCTCTGGAACAGGTTTTCATCAAGGATCTCTCTGTACTTTGCTCCGTTCATCCTTCCCTCGATCCTGACTAGTCTCCCAGTCCCTGCCGCTGAAAAACATCCCCACAGCATGATGCTGCCACCACCATGCTTCACCGTAGGGATGGTGCCAGGTTTCCTCCAGACGTGACACTTGGCATTCAGGCCAAAGTTACATTTTTAATTTCATTAGACCATAGACTCTTGTTTCTCGTGGTCTGAGTGTCTTTAGGTGCCTTTTGGCAAACTAAGCGGGCTGTCATGTGCCTTTTACTGAGTGGCTTCTGTCTGGCCACTACCATAAAGGCCTGATTGGTGGAGTGCTGCAGAGATGGTTGTCCTCCTGGAAGGTTCTCCCATCTCCACAGAGGAACTCTGGAGCTCTGTCAGTGACCAGCCGGTTCTCGGTCACCTCCCTGACTAAGGCCCTTCTACCCCGATTGGTCAGTTTGTCTGTGCGGCCAGTTCTAGGAAGAGTCTTGGTGGTTCCAAACTTCTTCCATTTAAGAATGATGGAGGCCACTGTGTTCTTGGGGTCCTTCAATGCTGCAGAAATGTTTTGGTACCCTTCCCTAGATCTGTGCCTCGACACAATCCTGTCTCTGAGCTCTACGGATAATTCCTTCAACCTCATGGCTTGGTTTTTGCTCTGACATGCACTGTCAACTGTGAGACCTTATATAGACAGGTGTGTGCCTTTCCAAATCATGTCCAATCAATTGAATTTACCAAAGATATGGACTCCAGTTAATTTGTACAAACATCAAGAATGATCAGTAGAAACAGGATGCTCCTGAGCTCAATTTCAAGTATCCTCGCAAAGGGGTCTGAATAATTATGTAAATAAGGTATTTCTGTTTATTATTATTTTTACATTTGCTAATTTCTCAACCTATTTTTGCTTTGTCATTATGGAGTATTGTATGTAGATAATATATTTATACAACAGGACTGTAACGATACAAAATATGTCAAGTGGTCTGAGTACTCTCAGAATGCAGTACTTTCTCCCTAATGGGACCCTATTTAGTGCCATTTAGGACTGTTAAACTGTCTTGAAGCTAGCTCCTTTATAACATTTAATGTTTATTCCTCCCCCTTCCTCTCTGTCTCTAGGACTATGGCAAGGAGTCTCAAGCCAAGGATGTGATTGAAGAGTACTTCAAGGCCAAGAAATGAGGTGTCCGTTTTCAATAAAAGCTTGTGGAAATACGTTTCTTTCTGGAGTTTTTTTTTATTAAAGGAAAGGTTCACCCATTTTGATATTTTTGTGCATCTCTTGAGTGTTCCTGGGTCTTTTTAAAAATGTTTTAATGTGTATCTGATCGAAAACATCTTATCATACATGTCAGATTTCAATACTATCCGATGTCATAACTCGAAAGAGACATTTTTTTTTTGTTGCGGTGTTCTTACCTCAACTGTGTAATTTATCGAAAGGTCCAAGCACGTTTCTCCGGATTTGCGCCTCTAGTCCAGGTTGCATTACATGGTGCGGTTACCAGAGATATTATAGAGAGGAGATGGCAATGTATGACGCGTCACCCGGCAGACTACCGACCAATCGCGTGTGTGTTGTTATGCAACGTCACGTGGTTGCTAAGCTAATCGTCATGCAGTGCCTTGTCGGTGTATGTAAAGGAACGTGCCTGTTTTCCTCGGCAGTACATATCACGATTACAAAGCTCTACATTAATACAGCTGGCGAGTTAATTATCTCACAAATGTTTATTTTTTTTTTGAGCTAGCGTCCCATGGCAAGTTGTGTAAATAAAATGATTTTACAACCCCTCCCAAAAAAATCTCAAGTTTGAATTCCAGGTTGTAAAGGCAACAAAATAGGAAAAATGCCAAGGGGGTTGAATACTTTCGCCACTGTACACACGGTCTCTGAATCAGAGGCTGTACTAACTAGGACTGTTGCTGTGACTGAAGGCAGTCAAATTCCACGTGACTGTTTATAGTCACGGCAACTAGGCTTCTCTAAGCTCTGATGCTGCTGATGGTCACTACTAACCTACCAAACTGTCTAACTGCCTGGTACTCAGCACTCTATTGTCCCTCTCACTCTGACATCAATGTAAATCTATTACAAAATCTAATTAAACACTTCATAAGAGCCCATGAGCTCAAGTTGCAACAACATTTTTGTAATTGCAATTGCAGGAGAAAATAGAGTGATTGCCTCTTAAAAAGAGGAGGATCCCATCAGCTTTCTGTAGGCCAGGCCTACTATATTTATTTCTGAACTTTCCTAATATTAAGCACATTGTTTCGCCTTTACACCAGGAGTATAGCCTACCTGGCAGGCATTAAAATGAACCAGGGGAAAATCTTCCTCCATTCACTATTTAACTGTATAGATGACATGTATTTTCTCACTGACCCTGTTTCCAGACAGGTGCCATGATAATGGTCCATTCTCTAAATCAAAACAAATTTCACACATCAGCTTCCGCTTATTGCTAAGATAACTGGCCATCCAGGACCGATATAACTAGGCGATGTCAGAGGAAGGCCCAACATTTTTTCATAAACTGTTCTCTCTGCTACCTGCACGGCAATTGGTACCGGAGCGCCAAGTCTAGGTCCAAAATGCTCCTTAACAGCTTTTACCCCGAAGCCTTAAGATTGCTGAACAATTATTTACATTGATATTGCTACTCGCTGTTTATCTATGCATAGTCACTTTACCCCTACCTACATGTACAAATGACCTCGACTGACCTGTACCCCTGCACACTGACTCTTTACCGGTATATCATCTCCTTATTCTTATTTTATTGTGTTACTTTTTATTTAATTTTTCACTTTAGTTTATTTAGTAAACTATTTCTTAATTCTATTTTTTAAACTGCATTATTGGTTAAGGGCTTGTAAAGTAAGCATTTCACTGTTGTATTTGGGGGATGTGACAAATGAAATTGGATTTGATTTATGAAGGTCGATAATCATTCTCTTAACTTGTATGCCCTCTAGTGGATTTAGTTGGTATGACATGTACTGACGTACATTTTTATAAATGTCGATGGCAATGGGGCGTTAGGCTGCTACAGGCTATACTGAATGAACTATATAATACCGGAGGGGAAAAAACGAGCGTCAACTAAAAATAGATATCCTACGATCTCCAATGATAGCTTTTAGACTTATAAACGCAAACTATGGCGCAGAAAAATTATAATTAGCTATGGCTGTGTTGCGTTTGTACCATAGATTAACGACATGAGTCAGCTACATGGTAAACTTAAAACGGAAGCCAAAAAAAACGAGCATTAAAACTTAAACAGTGAAACGCTGTAAATGATACATTAGCAAATGGTTTCCTGAAAAATGTAGAGCTAAACAAAATAGTGGGTAACACTTTACTTGACACACAGCGTCAGAACACTGTCATGACCCCATACAGTACCGGTCAAAAGTTTGGACACCTACTCATTTTCTTTATTTAAAAAAAACTATTTTCTACGTTGTATAATAATTGTGAAGAGATCACAACTATGAAATAACACATATAGAATCATGTAGTAACCTAAAAAAGTGTTAAACAAATCAAAATATATGTTATATTTGAGATTTTTCAAAGTAGCCACCCTTTGCCTTGATGACAGCTTTGCACACTCTTTAGCATTCTCTTAACCAGCTTCTCCCGGAATGCTTTTCCAACAGTCTTGAAGGAGTTCCCACATATGTTTTGTATTGAAGTCAATGTACCCAGAGGAGGACGGACGCTAGCTATCCTCTGGCTACACCCTGGTGCTACCCTATTACTAGTGACATCACCAAGCATCAACTATTACTAGTGACATCACCAAGCATCAACTATTACTAGTGACATCACTAAGCATCAACTATTACTAGTGACATCACTAAGCATCAACAGGTGACTGGGGATTACCGTAATCTTCATAATAATGTGACAGGTGACTGGGGACTACCGTAATCTTCATAATAATGTGACAGGTGACTGGGGATTACCGTAATCTTCATAATAATGTGACTGGGGATTACCGTAATCTTCATAATAATGTGACTGGGGACTACCGTAATCTTCACAATAATGTGACTGGGGATTACTGTAATCTTCATAATAATGTGACTGGGGACTACCGTAATCTTCATAATAATGTGACTGGGGATTACCGTAATCTTCATAACAATGTGACTGGGGATTACCGTAATCTTC
>NC_068428.1:47251853-47291853 GCF_023373465.1 Oncorhynchus keta
CACTGACCTGTAGAACCACTGACCTGTAGAACCACTGACCTGTAGAACCACTGGCCCGTAGAACCACTGACCTGTAGAACCACTGACCTACATAACCACTGACCTAGAGAACCACTGACCTGTAGAACCACTGACCTGTAGAACCACTGACCTACATAACCACTGACCTACAGAACCACGGCCCTGTAGAACCACTGACCTACAGAACCACTGACCTGTAGAACCACTGCCCTGTAGAACCACTGACCTGTAGAACCACTGACCTGTAGAACCACTGACCTACTGAACCACTGACCTGTAGAACCACCGACCTGTAGAACCACTGACCTGTAGAACCACTGACCTATAGAACCACTGACCTGTAGAACCACTGACCTGTAGAACCACTGACCTACTGAACCACTGACCTGTAGAACCACCGACCTGTAGAACCACCGACCTGTAGAACCACTGACCTGTAGAACCACTGACCTACAGAACCACTGACCTACAGAACCACTGACCTGTAGAACCACTGACCTGTAGAACCACTGACCTGTAGAACCACTGACCTACTGAACCACTGACCTGTAGAACCACTGACCTGTAGAACCACTGACCTATAGAACCACCGACCTGTAGAACCACTGACCTGTAGAACCACCTGACCACTGACCTGTAGAACCACAGACCTATAGAACCACTGACCTGTAGAACCACTGACCTGTAGAACCACTGACCTGTAGAACCACTGACCTGTAGAACCACTGACCTGTAGAACCACTGACCTGTAGAACCACTGACCTGTAGAACCACTGACCTGTAGAACCACTGACCTGTAGAACCACTGACCTGTAGAACCACTGACCTATAGAACCACTGCCCTGTAGAACCACTGCCCTGTAGAACCACTGTATATAATACTTATTAATTAATTTCTATCATTATTATCATTGTGTCTGCAATCAATTATAGTGGTTGAGTTTTATAATCCCAATCAGTCTGTCTAAGGAACCAGAGTCTACTCTCATTTCATCATTCTGTCTAAGGAACCAGAGTCTAATTTCATCATTCGGTCTAAGGAACCAGAGTCTACTCTCATTTCATCATTCGGTCTAAGGAACCAGAGTCTACTCTCATTTCATCATTCGGTCTAAGATGCTAAATCAATTTAAACATACACGTTATTCAATTATCGCACCCACACTGCTCGCGCGCGCCAACGATCGTCTGCGTTGCCAAGGGCTAAAATAGAAGTCAGTTCTATTTCTGATGCAGATCGCTCTGCATGTCCTGCCTTTGGTTTATAGAAGCAGATAGATGAAAGATGAACTGTTTGGCCGGTCGTCGTGGTAATACTATGAAAGTGTCGATGCCAATCACCATATAAAGTCTAAAGAAGAAAAAGCCTGGAAGGAGGAGAGATGACTAGAAACGAGTCGGTTGGCCGTTTTATGTGTGGATTAATTGTTGGAGTAGAGGACCTTGTGCATTTCAGGTAAAATAACAACTCAATGTTTATATCCCAGGACAAATTAGCAACAGCAAGCTAACTAGCTAAATGTCATAAATGTTTCATTATTTTCGGCCTGTCCCCAAATTAATAGAATTGGTTCAGAGTTTGCTTTGATATTTCAACCTGCGTGTCGCGATCGCGTTTGGTGTGGGGGGGGACAAAATCAATTTGCGCACGGTGGTGTCGCTCGCCCGGTACGGTCTCAAGAACCTTACTTTTGTTTCATGGAAATAACAAAGGAACAAACCCAAACAGAACACAAAGCGACAGTAAGGAGAGGAAAGCCATTACTACATCCACTACGGCAAAGAAAGGCAGGCTTGTACACCACTCAGAGCTCACACAAACACCATAGGAGTAGGGTGAAGTTGCCCCTTGACCCTGATCTTTGGTCCATTTTTGAATTCCCCTAAAGGGGGAGATTATTTTAGATCTGTACCTAGGGGAAATTTCACCCCCAGAGCTCACCAAAACCCCCCAAACCAAAAAAAAAAAAAACCCTAAAGTTACTAAAAACCACTACTGCAGCAGGAAGGCAGGCTTGTCCACCACTCCACCAATCCGAAGCCCTCACACCACAACACACACTACAGGGTCACGGCGAGGTCACCTTCGCATTGTTTACCTTTTTGGCCGCCTGCTCCTCCTCCACACCATCTCCTACTACAACATATACTACCTTCCTGCCATACCTCTGCATTATGCGCTCAAAGCAACCCTCTTTGCCTGCAAGGGGGGTCAAGGGTTAGAGGTCAGGAGAGAGAGAGAGAGAGAGAGAGAGAGGGGTCAGGGTGAGGTTACCTGGCTGGCTGCATGCTCCTCGTCCCGCCCGTCGCCAACCACAACATAGGTAATGTTATTGCCGAAGCGGGAGACTATTCTCTCAAAACAGCTCTCTTTTCCTGGAGACAACAACAAAAGGATGTGTACCTAGTGGCACCCTATTCCCTTCGTAGTGCACTAGCTTTTGACCAGAGCCCTATGGGTGTGTTTTACGGGGCCCTCTGGTCAACAGTAGTACACTATGTAGGGAATAGGGTGCCATAGAGCCCTGGTCAACAGTAGTGCACTATATAGGGAATAGGGTACCATAGATCCCTGGTCAACAGAAGTGCACTATATAGGGAATAGGGTACCATAGATCCCTGGTCAACAGTAGTGCACTATATAGGGAATAGGGTACCATAGATCCCTGGTCAACAGTAGTGCACTATGAAGGGAATAGGGTACCATAGATCCCTGGTCAACAGTAGTGCACTATGAAGGGAATAGGGTACCATAGATCCCTGGTCAACAGTAGTGCACTATAAAGGGAATAGGGTACCATAGATCCCTGGTCAACAGTAGTGCACTATGAAGGGAATAGGGTACCATAGATCCCTGGTCAACAGTAGTGCACTATGAAGGGAATAGGGTACCATAGATCCCTGGTCAACAGTAGTGCACTATGAAGGGAATAGGGTACCATAGATCCCTGGTCAACAGTAGTACACTATGAAGGGAATAGGGTGCCACTTGGGACTGAAAGCTTAAACACAGATGTTTTTCTAACAAAGAGAGAGGATGAGACATTTCTGTAGATCAAGGATGGAGGAGTGGAATGAGAGGAGACGGGGAGAGAACACACACACACACACACACACACACACACATGATATAGCCATCTGTAAACACACACACACACACACTGATATATCCATCTGTAAACACACACACACACACACACACACACACACACACACACACACACACACACACACACACACACACACACACACACACACACACACACACACACACACACACACACACACACACACACACACACACACACACACACATACAGCCATCTGTAAAGCATCTGTAAACACACACACACACACACACACACACACACACACACACACACACACACACACACACACTGATATAGCCATCTGTAAACACACACACACACACACTGATATATCCATCTGTAAACACACACACACACACACACACACTGATATAGCCACCTGTAAACACACACACACACACACACACACACACACTGATATAGCCATCTGTAAACACACACACACACACACACACACACTGATATAGCCATCTGTAAACACACACACACACACACACACACACACTGATATAGCCATCTGTAAACACACACACACACACTGATATAGCCATCTGTAAACACACACACACACACACACACACACACACACACACACACACACACACACACACACACACACACACACACACACACACACACACACACACACACACACACACACACACACACACACACACACACACTGATACAGCCATCTGTAAACACACACACACACACACACACACACACACACACACACACACACACACTGATATAGCCATCTGTAAACACACACACACACACACTGATATATCCATCTGTAAACACACACACACACACACACTGATATAGCCACCTGTAAACACACACACACACACACACTGATATAGACATATGTAAACACACACACACACACACACACACACACTGATATAGCCATCTGTAAACACACACACACACACACTGATATAGCCATCTGTAAACACACACACACACACTGATATAGCCATCTGTAAACACACACACACACACACTGATATAGCCATCTGTAAACACACACACATACACTGATATAGCCATCTGTAAACACACACACACACACACACACACACACACACACACACACACACACACACACACACACACACACACACACACACACACACACACACACACACACACACACACACACACACACTGATATAGCCATCTGTAAACACACACACACACACACTGATATAGCCATCTGTAAACACACACACACACACACACACACACACACTGATATAGCCATCTGTAAACACACACACACACACTGATATAGCCATCTGTAAACACACACACACACACACACTGATATAGCCATCTGTAAACACACACACACACACACACTGATATAGCCATCTGTAAACACACACACACACACACTGATACAGCCATCTGTAAACACACACACACACACACACACACACACACACACTGATATAGCCATCTGTAAACACACACACACACACACACACACTGATATATCCATCTGTAAACACACACACACACACACACACTGATATAGCCACCTGTAAACACACACACACACACACACACACACACACACACACACACACACACACACACACACACTGATATAGCCATCTGTAAACACACACACACACACACACACACACACACACACACACACACACACACACACACACACACACACACACACACACACACACACACACACACACACACACACACACACACTGATATATCCATCTGTAAACACACACACACACTGATATAGCCATCTGTAAACACACACACACACACACACTGATATAGCCATCTGTAAACACACACACACACTGATATAGCCATCTGTAAACACACACACACACACACACACACACACACACACACACACACACACACACACACACACACACACACACACACACACACACACACACACACACACACACACACACACACACACACTGATATAGCCATCTGTAAACACACACACACACACTGATATAGCCATCTGTAAACACACACACACACACACACACACACACTGATATAGCCATCTGTAAACACACACACACACACTGATATAGCCATCTGTAAACACACACACACACACACTGATATAGCCATCTGTAAACACACACACACACACACACACACACACACACACACACACACACACACACACTGATATAGCCATCTGTAAACACACACACACACACACACTGATATAGCCATCTGTAAACACACACACACACACACACACACTGATATAGCCATCTGTAAACACACACACACACACACTGATATAGCCATCTGTAAACACACACACACACACACACTGATATATCCATCTGTAAACACACATTCCCTTGGTTGTCGTATTTTCCATAAAAATAAAAAAACACAAGAGAAAGAAATGGATTGGCCCTGATAGTTCCTGACAACACACCTGGTCGCCACGGAGATGCTTCAGATCAACACTGTCATCATAACAACCCTCCCCTCCCAGGCCAATGCCTGTGTGCCAAATGGCACCCTATTCCCTATGCAGTGCACTACTTTAGACCAGAGCTCATAGGGATCCATATAGCCTCATACAGAGGTCAGATCCCTGGTCAATTTGGGTTTAGTTCCGCTTGAGGTTAATTCCATTTCCCGTTCAGGAAGTAAACTTAAATACCACTTTTGTGTGTGTGTGTGTGTGTGTGTGTGTGTGGTTCTTACCTATTTTGGTTGCACTGTATATGTTCTCAATAGGGAAGGCAGATCCTAAACTATACAACAGAACTTTAGCCACTGCTGGTATCAGCTGGGTTGTTGTTACCAACACATTTACACAGTTACTCCTGGAGACAGAGAGAGAGAGAGAGAGAGAGAGAGAGAGAGAGAGAGAGAGAGAGAGAGAGAGAGAGAGAGAGAGAGGGAGAGAGGAGAGAGAGAGAGAGAGAGAGAGAGGGAGAGAGAGAGAGAGAGAGAGAGAGAGAGAGAGAGAGAGAGAGAGAGAGAGAGAGAGAGAGAGAGAGAGAGAGAGAGAGAGAGAGAGAGAGAGATGGAGGGAGGGACGAAAAGTGAAGGAGGGAGGAAAAGACAGGGAGGGAGGAAGAGAGAGAGAGAGAGAGAGAGAGAGAGAAGAGAGAGAGAGAGAGAGAGAGAGAGAGAGAGAGAGAGAGAGAGAGAGAGAGAGAGAGAGAGAGAGAGAGAGAGAGAGAGAGAGAGAGAGAAGAGAGGGAGAGAGAGAGAGAGAGAGAGAGAGAGACAGGGAGAGAGACAGAGAGAGAGAGAGAGAGAGAGAGAGAGAGAGAGAGAGAGAGAGGAGAGAGGAAGAGAGAGAGAGAGAGAGAGAGGAAGAGAGAGAGAGAGAGAGAGAGAGACAGAGAGAGAGAGAGAGAGAGAGAGAGAGAGAGAGAGAGAGAGGAAGAGAGGGAGAGAGAGAGAGAGAGAGAGAGACAGGGAGAGAGACAGAGAGAGAGAGGGAGAGGTGAGAAGAGAGAAAGACAGATCATTAGTATCAGTAATGACTGTTCCATTACATGACATTAGCTCTGATCTCTGTTTTAATTGTCTAGTTCATGTTCATGTCAGAGACCGATTCAGTGTGTCGGCAGCCATTTTGTGTGCGGGGTGTGTGGAGGGGCACCTGGAGCTGATGATTGACAGGGACTTGAGTGCGTTGGTGAGCCAGGAGTCTGTTAAAGCCTCTACTTCAGCTCTCAGTTGTAACCACGCATCCCTCTTAGCAGGGCCCAACAGGCCTGTCAACAATAAACAACATCAACAATAAACAACAACAATAAACAACATTAGGGGCAGGATTTAATCTGACCACACTTTGTCCACAATGCGCCATATCAAAGGTTTTCCAAGTGAGCCGACATTTTTTTTTTTTTTACATTGAACGCTGTCTTCACCAACACAGAAACATTGTCTTTTCATCCACTAACAAACATTTAGTATTGTCCTGTACTAAAGTACTAAAGTAAAGTACAGGAACAATACTAAATGTTTCTCAGTGGATTAAAACGTACACACTATACATATCAGTCGACAGTTACAAAATATATATATATATAACCCCCCCCACACCCGCTGCCTAAAAAAAGAGCTCTCTGATTGGCTCCTCTCCAGTAAACTCTTCTCCGATTGGCTTACCCCCCACATTGTTTTTGTATGTGCTATACATCTCTTTGACTCTTCTGTAGCGGAAGGCTAGTTTCCTCATCCAGTCCACCCCTCCGCGGACGCCCGTCGCCAGGCACAGACTCGCGCTGGTCGCCGCTGCATGGAAGCCATCAGTTGCAAAACTGTAAGTACTGTCAATAATAATAATAATATAATTTATTATATAAACTGTAAGTACTGTCAATAATAATAATATAATTTATTATATAAACTGTAAGTACTGTCAATAATAATAATAATATAATTTATTATATAAACTGTAAGTACTGTCAATAATAATAATAATATAATTTATTATATAAACTGTAAGTACTGTCAATAATAATAATAATATAATTTATTATATAAACTGTAAGTACTGTCAATAATAATAATAATATAATTTATTATATAAACTGTAAGTACTGTCAATAATAATAATAATATAATTTATTATATAAACTGTCAATAATAATAATAATATCATTTATTATATAAACTGTAAGTACTGGCAATAATAATAATAATATAATTTATTATAAAAATGTAAATAATAATAATATAATTTATTATCAAAACTGTAAGTACTGTCAATAATAATAATAATAATAATATAATTTATTATAAAAACTGTCAATAATAATAATATAATTTATTATCAAAACTGTATGTACTGTCAATAATAATAATATAATTTATTATAAAAACTGTCAATAATAATAATATAATTTATTATAAAAACTGTACTTAATAATAATAATATAATTTATTATAAAAATGGTAAGTACTGTCAATAATAATAACAGTGATGTGTTTTATTATAAAAATGGTGGAGTTTATTATAAAAATGTCAATAATAATAACAGTGATGTGTTTTATTATAAAAACTGTATGTACTGTCAATAATAATAATAACAGTGATGTGTTTTATTATAAAAATGGTACTGTCTATGAATTCTGCTCTCAACAGAACAATATGTCACAGAACATTCCTAATGGTTGACTCAAATGATTTAAGCCTGCTTTTGCTGTCGATCCTGCGTGCTTGTTGTTGAGTTTATAATTGCGGGGCTGCAAACATCAGCAGTTTCTTTTGCTACGCAACTACGCAGGATGGACATTTGCGTAGGTACTTGTAATTCTTGCATTGTCTACATACCACAGGAGGTTGGTGCCGCCTTAATTCGGGAGGACGGGCTCGTGGTAATGGCTGGAGGGGAATTTAATTACATTTTTTATTTATTTAACTAGGCAAGTCATTTAAGAACTAATTCTTATTTACAATGACGGCCAAACCCGGGACGACACTTGGCCAATTGTGCTCCGCCTTATGGGACTCCCAATCACGGGCCAGATTTGATACAGCCTGGAATTGAACCAGGGACCTTAGTGATGCCTCTTGCACTGAGATGCAGTGCCTTAGACTGCTGCGCCACTCGGAAATTACTAGAATGGCATTCCATTTGCTCTGTTCCGGTCATTATTACGAGCCGTCCTCCCCTCACCAGCCTCCTCTGGTATGATGTAGGCTTAAATGAGTAGTTGAGGATGTTACAACTTGATGTTAGGTGACGTTTGTAGTGGCTGTTTAAAGAAAAGCATCCCATGGATTCCAGTTTCTCCTGACCCACAGACTTGTTCTCAGAGCGAGGAACTGATATCTGATATCAAGTTGTTCACATCCTGAACTCGTCATTTAACTGTGAAGAAGAAAACGTTGTTGAACGCTCACCTCAGGTCCTGTCCGTTGTCATCCGACGACACATCATCAATATGGACCTGATCACACTCCTGAACTCCCACCCACACAGACAGAAACACACAGACAGAAACACACAGACAGAAACACAGACAGACAGAAACACACAGACAGACACACACAGACAGACACACACACAGACAGACACACACACACAGAAACACACACACACAGAAACACACAGACAGAAACACACAGACAGACACACACAGACAGACACACACACACACACACACACAGAAACACACACACACACACACAGAAACACACACACAGACAGAAACACACAGAAAGAAACACACAGACAGAGAAACACCCACCCACACACACAGAAACACACACACACAGAAACACACACACACACACAGAAACACACACACACAGAAACACACACACACACACACACAGAAACACACAGACAGAAACACACAGACAGAGAAACACCCACCCACACACACACACAGAAACACACACACAGAAACACACAGACAGAAACACACAGACAGAAACACACAGACAGAAACACACAGACAGAAACACACACAGACAGAAACACACAACCAGAACCACACAGACAGACAGAAACACGCACACACAGAAACACACAGACAGAAACACACACACACACACAGAAACACACACACACAGAAACACACAGACAGAAACACACAGACAGACAGAAACACACACACACAGAAACACACAGACAGAAACACACACACACAGAAACACACAGACAGAAACACACACACACAGAAACACACACACCAGACACACACACACACAAACACACACACACACAGAAACACACACACACAGAAACACACACACACAGAAACACACAGACAGAAACACACAGACAGACAGAAACACACACACACAGAAAAACACAGACAGAAACACACACACACACAGAAACACACAGACAGAAACACACACACACACACAGAAACACCCACCCACACACACACAGAAACACACACACACAGAAACACACACACACAGAAACACACACAGACAGAAACACACACAGACAGAAACACACACACACAGAAACACACACAGACAGAAACACACACAGACAGAAACACACACAGACAGAAACACACAGACACAGAAACACACACAGACAGAAACACACACACACAGAAACACACAGACACAGAAACACACACAGACAGAAACACACACACACAGACAGAAACACACACACACACACAGAAACACACACACACAGAAACACACAGACAGAAACACACAGACAGACAGAAACACACACACACAGAAACACACAGACAGAAACACACACACACACACAGAAACACACAGACAGAAACACACACACACAGAAACACCCACCCACACACACACAGAAACACACACACACAGAAACACACACACACAGAAACACACACACACAGAAACACACACACACAGAAACACACACACACAGAAACACACACACACAGAAACACACACACACAGAAACACACAGACACAGAAACACACACAGACAGAAACACACAGACACAGAAACACACACAGACAGAAACACACACAGACAGAAACACACACAGACAGAAACACAGACAGACAGACAGACAGACAGACAGACAGACAGACAGAGACAAGTTTAAGTCTTTAGTTTGTGTCACTAGGTGGCAGTGTCTACACATGAAGGAGCTACACACGTATCGCAGCCTCTCAGAGGAGGAGGAGTGCTGATCTAGGATCAGTTTGACCTTTTTAAAATCACAATGAATTAGATTACACTGACAGTGGGGATCTGATCCCAGATCAGTATCTGTATCTATACAGTGTGTGTGTGTGTGTGTGTTCCTGAGCTAACCTACCTCTAAGTCGTTGAAGAACAGGTGTGTGTCTGCCAGGTTAAAGATCATCTCTTCCATCCTCAGTCCCAGTGTCACCGCCATGGGAGGGTCCTGTCAATCAATCAATACAACCATCGATACATCCGTCTATACAGTCTCCATGTGTCGGGGGGGCTAGAGTTCAGTCTGTTATATCTGGTGTAATTATCTGGTGTCCTGTGTGAATTGAAGTATGCTCCCTCTAATTCCCTCTCCCTCCCGGAGGACCTGAGCCCAGGACTACCTGGCATAATGACTCATTGCTGTCCCCAGTCCACCTGGCCGTGCTGCTGCTCCAGTTCTGCCTGCGGCTATGGAATCCTGACGCTGTTTTCTCTCTCTGTCTCTCTCTCTCTCTCTGTCTCT
This sequence comes from Oncorhynchus keta, assembly GCF_023373465.1. Classification (NCBI taxonomy): domain Eukaryota; kingdom Metazoa; phylum Chordata; class Actinopteri; order Salmoniformes; family Salmonidae; genus Oncorhynchus; species Oncorhynchus keta. The sequence continues at coordinate 47,263,151 of NC_068428.1, forward strand.
CTCCCTCTCTCTGTCTCTGTCTCTCTCCCTGTCTCTCTCTCTCTCTCTCTCTCTCTCTCTCTCTCTCTCTCTCTCTCTCTCTCTCTCTCTCTCCCTCTCTCCCTCTCTCTCTCTCTCTCTCTCTCTCTCTCTCTCTCTCTGTCTCTCTCTCTCTCTCTCTCTCCCTCTCTCTCTCTCTACCCACCCCACCTGCTGTTTCGACCTCTGAATGATCGGCTATGAAAAGCCAACTGACATTTACTCCTGAGGTGCTGACCTGTTGCACCCTCGACAACCACTGTGATTATTATTATTTGACCCTGCTGGTCATCTATGAACATTTGAACATCTTGGCCATGTTCTGTTATAATCTCCACCCGGCACAGCCAGAAGAGGACTGGCCACCCCACATAGCCTGGTTCCTCTCTAGGTTTCTTCCTAGGTTTTGTCCTTTCTAGGGAGTTTTTCCTAGCCACTGTGCTTCTACACCTGCATTGCTTGCTGTTTGGGGTTTTAGGCTGGGTTTCTGCACAGCACTTTGAGACATCGGCTGATGTACGAAGGGCTTTATAAATAAATTTGATTGATTGATCAAACAAACAATCGAACAATCAATCAAATGTATTTTATAAACCTCTTTCTATATCAGCAGTTCTCAAGTGCTTGTACAGAAACCCTCAACTGTTCTGGGTAGAGAGGAACCAGGCTCTGAGGGGTGACCAGTCCTCTCCTGGCTGTACTGGGTCGACCAGAGGAACCAGGCTCTGAGGGGTGACCAGTCCTCTACTGGCTGTACTGGGTAGAGAGGAACCAGGCTCTGAGGGGTGACCAGTCCTCTACTGGCTGTACTGGGTAGAGAGGAACCAGGCTCTGAGGGGTGACCAGTCCTCTACTGGCTGTACTGGGTAGAGAGGAACCAGGCTCTGAGGGGTGACCAGTCCTCTACTGACTGTACTGGGTAGAGAGGAACCAGGCTCTGAGGGGTGACCAGTCCTCTACTGGCTGTACTGGGTAGAGAGGAACCAGGCTCTGAGGGGTGACCAGTCCTCTACTGACTGTACTGGGTAGAGAGGAACCAGGCTCTGAGGGGTGACCAGTCCTCTACTGGCTGTACTGGGTAGAGAGGAACCAGGCTCTGAGGGGTGACCAGTCCTCTACTGGCTGTACTGGGTAGAGAGGAACCAGGCTCTGAGGGGTGACCAGTCCTCTACTGGCTGTACTGGGAAGACCAGAAGAACCAGGCCATGAGGGGTGACTAATCCTCTACTGACTGTGACAAATGAGGAGCCTTCATCACCACCATCATCATCACCACCATCATCTCCCCCCCTGCCCTCCTCCCCCCTGGTATGTTCAACTAATCTCAGTAGATGCTGAGAGAGAGAGAGCGAGAGAAAGACATGTCACACTTGTTCTGTCCCATCAACATTATGTCCCTCTTTAAAAATCCTTGGGGGACTGGGTGGGTTTGGGGGGCAGCCCTGCCAACCCGCAGCTCAGCTGCAAAAACCATCATCTGCGATAGATAGGCGATTCGCTGACACTGTGAGACTCCCAGAATAGACACATACCGAGCACAGAGATAAATGTAGAGAGGGAGAGAGAGAGAGATGTAGAGAGAGGGAAGGAGAGAGAGAGAAATTGAGAGAGAGGGAGGGAGAGAGAGACATGGAGAGAGAGAAATGAAGAGATAGAGATGGCGTGGGAGGGCAAGGGGTGAAAAGAAGGAAAGTTGGATAAAGAGGGAGAGAGAGAGACATGGAGAGAGGGAGGGAGAGAGAGAGACATGTAGAGAGAGGGAGGGAGAGAGAGAGACATGGAGAGAGGGAGGGAGAGAGATGGAGGGAGAGAGAGAGACATGGAGAGAGAGAGACATAGAGAGAGGGAGGGAGAGAGACATGGAGAGAGGGAGGGAGAGAGAGAGACATGTAGAGAGAGGGAGGGAGAGAGAGAGACATGGAGAGAGGGAGGGAGAGAGAGAGACACATGGAGAGAGGGAGGGAGAGAGAGAGACATGGAGAGAGGGAGGGAGAGAGACATGGAGAGAGGGAGGGAGAGAGAGAGAGAGGGAGAGAGGGAGGGAGAGAGAGAGACATGGAGAGAGGGAGGGAGAGAGAGAGACATAGAGAGAGGGAGGGAGAGAGAGAGACATGTAGAGAGAGGGAGGGACAGAGAGACATGTAGAGAGAGGGAGGGAGAGAGAGACATGTAGAGAGAGGGAGGGAGAGAGACATGTAGAGAGAGGGAGGGAGAGAGAAACATGTAGAGAGAGGGAGGGAGAGAGACATGGAGAGAGAGGGAGGGAGAGAGAAACATGTAGAGAGAGGGAGGGAGACAGAGAGACATGTAGAGAGAGGGAGGGAGAGAGAAACATGTAGAGAGAGGGAGGGAGAGAGACATGTAGAGAGAGGGAGGGAGAGAGAGACATGGAGAGAGGGAGGGAGAGAGAGACATGGAGAGAGAGAGAGGGTAGAGGAGGGAGGGAGAGAGAAACATGGAGAGAGGGAGGGAGAGAGAGACATGTAGAGAGAGGGAGGGAGAGAGAGACATGGAGAGAGGGAGGGAGAGAGAGAGACATGTAGAGAGAGGGAGGGAGAGAGACATGTGGAGAGAGAGGGAGGGACAGAGAGACATGTAGAGAGAAACATGTAGAGAGAGGGAGGGACAGAGAGACATGTAGAGAGAGGGAGGGAGAGAGAAACATGTAGAGAGAGGGAGGGAGAGAGATAAGGGTGAAGGAGAGCGATAAAGCGAGGAAGAGAAGGGTGCCAGAGCCAAGACCACCCTGCTATTAACTCAGTCTGTTCCATCACATCTACTTTCCCTCGTTTCAAATACCACATCTTCTAAACCACTGACCAGCCTGCGGCTTCTTCAGGTAAATATTCAATGATTATTTTATCAGTCACCTGTGCCAAGGAGAGGTATACAGTAGCAGAGGTATACAGTAGGAGAGGTATGACGAGGTATACAGTAGGAGAGGTATAGAGAGGTATACAGTAGGAGAGGTATGGAGAGATATACAGTAGGAGAGGTATACAGTAGGAGAGATATACAGTAGGAGAGGTATACAGTAGGAGAGATATACAGTAGGAGAGGTATACAGTAGGAGAGGTATACAGTAGGAGAGGTTTACAGTAGGAGAGGTATACAGTAGGACATTAATACAGTAGGAGAGGTATACAGTAGGAGAGGTATACAGTAGGAGAGGTTTACAGTAGGAGAGGTATACAGTAGGACAGTAATACAGTAGGAGAGGTATACAGTAGGAGAGGTATACAGTAGGAGAGGTATACAGTAGGAGAGGTATACAGTAGGAGAGGTATGGAGAGGTATACAGTAGGAGAGGTATACAGTAGGAGAGGTATACAGTAGGAGGGTATACAGTAGGAGATGTATACAGTAGGACAGTAATACAGTAGGAGAGGTATACAGTAGGAGAGGTATACAGTAGGAGAGGTTTACAGTAGGAGAGGTTTACAGTAGGAGAGGTATACAGTAGGAGAGGTATACAGTAGGAGAGGTATGACGAGGTATACAGTAGGAGAGGTATACAGTAGGAGAGGTATACAGTAGGAGAGATATACAGTAGGAGAGGTATACAGTAGGAGAGGTATACAGTAGGAGAGGTACGGAGAGGTATACAGTAGGAGAGGTATGACGAGGTATACAGTAGGAGAGGTATACAGTAGGAGAGGTATACAGTAGGAGAGGTATACAGTAGGAGAGGTGCGGTGACGAGGTATACAGTAGGAGAGGTATACAGTAGGAGAGGTATACAGTAGGAGAGGTATAGAGAGGTATACAGTAGGAGAGGTATAGAGAGGTATACAGTAGGAGAGGTATACAGTAGGAGGGTATACAGTATGAGAGGTATGGAGAGGTATACAGTAGGAGAGGTTTACAGTAGGAGAGGTATAGAGAGGTATACAGTAGGAGGGTATACAGTAGGAGAGGTATGGAGAGGTATACAGTAGGAGAGGTTTACAGTAGGAGAGGTATAGAGAGGTATACAGTAGGAGAGGTGTACAGTAGGAGAGGTATACAGTAGGAGGGTATACAGTAGGAGAGTTATATACAGTAGGAGAGGAGAGGTATACAGTAGGAGAGGTTTACAGTAGGAGAGGTATACAGTAGGAAAGGTATGGAGAGGTATACAGTAGGAAAGGTATGGAGAGGTATACAGTAGGAGAGGTATACAGTAGATGTGTCTGAAATGGCCACCCATTAACTATGTAATGCACTCCTTATTACCAAAGTAGTGCACTACATAGGGAATAGGGTGCCATAGAGACCTGCCCTAAAGTAGTGCACTACATAGGGAATAGGGTGCCATAGAGTCCTGCCCTAAAGTAGTGCACTACATAGGGAATATGGTGCCATAGAGACCTGCCCTAAAGTAGTGCACTACATAGGGAATAGGGTGCCATAGAGTCCTGACCTAAAGTAGTGCACTACATAGGGAATAGGGTGCCATAGAGTCCTGACCTAAAGTAGTGCACTACATAGGGAATAGGGTGCCATAGAGACCTGACCTAAAGTAGTGCACTACATAGGGAATAGGGTGCCATAGAGTCCTGACCTAAAGTAGTGCACTATATATGGAATAGGGTGCCATCTGGGACACTAGATGTATTATTTCAAACTTTATAATATTACCAAATGTAAAGGACTGTAACTAGATAATAACAAACTGGAGGACAGGACTGAGGATATTAGACTTTAGACCTACATTTGTCAGGGGGGCATGGACTCTACAAGGTGTTCGAAAGCGTTCCACAGGGCTGCTGGTCCCATGTTGACTCCAACGCTTCCCACAGTTGTGTTAAATTGTCTGGATGTCCTTTGGGTGGTGGACCAATTATTGATACACACAGGGGAAACTGTTGAGCCTGAAAAACTCAGCAGTTTTGCAGTTCAAAGGCACTTAAATCTGTTGTCTTGCCAATTCACCCTCTGAATGGCGATAGGGCTGTGGCGGTCATGACATTTTGTCAGCAGATGATAGTCGTGCAAATAACTGCTGGTCTCGTTGGTATTTGACCTTTTAATTAGCATAAACATGTCTAGCATATCCTGGCTTCCACGCACAGCCTACAAGCCACCGATGCAGACCTTTGAAACATCTACATTTATTAAATCCATTGTAATATAGTCTACCGACACCTTCACAATAAATCCATGTAATATAGTCTACACCTTCACAATAAATCCATTGTAATATAGTCTACACCTTCACAATAAATCCATTGTAATATAGTCTACACCTTCACAATAAATCCATTGTAATATAGTCTACACCTTCACAATAAATCCATTGTAATATAGTCTACACCTTCACAATAAATCCATTGTAATATAGTCTACACTTTCACAATAAATCCATTGTAATATAGTCTACACCTTCACAATAAATCCATTGTAATATAGTCTACACTTTCACAATAAATCCATTGTAATATAGTCTACACCTTCACAATAAATCCATTGTAATATAATCTACACCATCACAATAAATCCATTGTAATATAGTCTACACCTTCACAATAAATCCATTGTAATATAGTCTACACCTTCACAATAAATCCATGTAATATAGTCTACACCTTCACAATAAATCCATTGTAATATAGTCTACACCTTCACAATAAATCCATTGTAATATAGTCTACACCTTCACAATAAATCCATTGTAATATAGTCTACACCTTCACAATAAATCCATTGTAATATAGTCTACACCTTCACAATAAATCCATTGTAATATAGTCTACACCTTCACAATAAATCCATTGTAATATAGTCTACACCTTCACAATAAATCCATTGTAATATAGTCTACACATTCACAATAAATCCATTGTAATATAGTCTACACCTTCACAATAAATCCATTGTAATATAGTCTACACCATCACAATAAATCCATTGTAATATAGTCTACACCTTCACAATAAATCCATTGTAATATAGTCTACACCTTCACAATAAATCCATTGTAATATAGTCTACACCTTCACAATAAATCCATTGTAATATAGTCTACACCTTCACAATAAATCCATTGTAAAATAGTCTACACCTTCACAATAAATCCATTGTAATATAGTCTACACCTTCACAATAAATCCATTGTAATATAGTCTACACCTTCACAATAAATCCATTGTAATATAGTCTACACCTTCACAATAAATCCATTGTAATATAGTCTACACCATCACAATAAATCCATTGTAATATAGTCTACACCTTCACAATAAATCCATTGTAATATAGTCTACACCTTCACAATAAATCCATTGTAATATAGTCTACACCTTCACAATAAATCCATTGTAATATAGTCTACACCTTCACAATAAATCCATTGTAATATAGTCTACACCTTCACAATAAATCCATTGTAATATAGTCTACACCTTCACAATAAATCCATGTAATATAGTCTACACCTTCACAATAAATCCATTGTAATATAGTCTACACCTTCACAATAAATCCATTGTAATATAGTCTACACCTTCACAATAAATCCATTGTAATATAGTCTACACCTTCACAATAAATCCATTGTAATATATTCTACACCTTCACAATAAATCCATTGTAATATAGTCTACACCTTCACAATAAATCCATTGTAATATAGTCTACACCTTCACCATCACACCTTCATAAATCCATGTAATTTAGTCTACCTACACCATCACAATAAATCCATGTAATATAGTCTACACACACCATCACAATAAATCCATGTAATATAGTCTACCTACACCATCACAATAAATCCATGTAATATAGTCTACACCATCACAAAAATCCATGTAATATAGTCTACACCATCACAATAAATCCATGTAATATAGTCTACACCATCACAATAAATCCATGTAATATAGTCTACCTACACCATCACAATAAATCCATGTAATATAGTCTACCTACACCTCCACAATAAATCCATGTAATATAGTCTACACCATCACAATAAATCCATGTAATATAGTCTACCTACACCATCACAATAAATCCATGTAATATAGTCTACACCATCACAATAAATCCATGTAATATAGTCTACCTACACCATCACAATAAATCCATGTAATATAGTCTACCTACACCATCACAATAAATCCATGTAATATAGTCTACCTACACCATCACAATAAATCCATGTAATATAGTCTACCTACACCATCACAATAAATCCATGTAATATAGTCTACACCATCACAATAAATCCATGTAATATAGTCTACCTACACCATCACAATAAATCCATGTAATATAGAGTAGAGTAGAATAGAGTAGGGTAGGATAGAGTAGAATAGAGTAGAGTAGAATAGAGTAGAATAGAGTAGAATAGAGTAGGGTAGAATAGAGTAGAATAGAGTAGGGTAGAATAGAGTAGAATAGAGTAGGGTAGAATAGAGTAGAATAGAGTAGGGTAGAATAGAGTAGAATAGAGTAGGGTAGAATAGTTAGAATAGAGTAGAATAGAGTAGGGTAGAATAGAGTAGAATAGAGTAGGGTAGAATAGAGTAGAATAGAGTAGAATAGAGTAGGGTAGAATAGAGTAGAATAGAATATAGTAGAATAGAGTAGAATAGAGTAGGGTAGAATAGAGTAGAATAGAGTAGGGTAGGGTAGAGTAGGGTAGAATAGAGTAGGGTAGAATAGAGTAGGGTAGAGTAGGGTAGAATAGAGTAGGGTAGAGTAGGGTAGAATAGAGTAGGGTAGAATAGAGTAGAATAGAGTAGGGTAGAATAGAGTAGAATAGAGTAGGGTAGAATATAGTAGAATAGAGTAGGGTAGGGTAGAGTAGGGTAGAATATAGTAGGGTAGAATAGAGTAGAATAGAGTAGGGTAGAATAGAGTAGAGTAGGGTAGGATAGAATATAGTAGAATAGAGTAGGGTAGTATAGAATATAGTAGAATAGAGTAGGGTAGTGTAGGGTAGTATAGAATATAGTAGAATAGAGTAGAGTAGGGTAGAATAGAATAGGGTAGGGTAGTATAGAATATAGTAGAATAGAGTAGGGTAGAATAGAGTAGAATAGAGTAGGGTGGAATAGAGTAGGGTAGAATAGAGTAGGGTAGGGTGGAGTAGGGTAGAATAGAGTATGGTAGAATAGAGTAGGGTAGGGTGGAGTAGGGTAGAATAGAGTAGGGTTGAATAGAGTAGGGTAGAATAGAGTAGGGTAGGGTAGAGTAGGGTAGAATAGAATAGAATAGAGTAGGGTAGAGTAGGGTAGGATAGAATATAGTAGAATAGAGTAGGGTAGTATAGAATATAGTAGAATAGAGTAGGATAGAATAGAGTAGGGTAGAGTAGGGTAGAATAGAATAGAATAGGGTAGAGTAGGGTAGGATAGAATATAGTAGAATAGAGTAGGGTAGGATAGAATATAGTAGAATAGAGTAGGGTAGTATAGAATATAGTAGAATAGAGTAGGATAGAATAGAGTAGGGTAGAGTAGGGTAGAATAGAGTAGAGTAGGGTAAGGTATTGTAGAATAGAGTAGGGTAAGGTATTGTAGAATAGAGTAGGGTAGAGTTGGGTAGAATAGAGTAGAGTAGGGTAAGCTAGGGTAGAGTAGAGAAATGTAGGGTAGGGTAGAATAGAGTAGGTTAAGGTAAGGGGGGAGAAAGAGAGGGTGGAGAGAGAGAGAGAGGGGAGTATTCAGCATCTGATGACAACGCTAATAATTGTCTGTGTGTGTGTATGCGTTTGTATCCCTTGAGTAGGGTAGAGTTGGGTAGAGTAGGGTAGAGTAGAGAAATGTAGGGCAGGGTAGGGTAGAATAGAGTAGAGTAGGGTATAATAGGGTAGGGTTGAGTAGGGTAGAGGGGAATAGAATATAGAATAGAATAGAATAGAATATAGGAGAATATAGTAGAATAGAGTAGGGTAGGATAGAATATAGAATAGAATAGAATAGAATATAGGAGAATTTAGTAGAATAGAGTAGGGTAGGATAGAATATAATAGAATAGAGTAGGTTAAGGTATAATAGAGGGTATAGAATAGAGTAGGGTTGAATAGGTTAGAGGGTATAGAATAGAGTAGGTTGAGTAGGGTAGAGGGTATAGAATAGAGTAGGTTGAGTAGAGTAGAGGGTATAGAATAGAGTAGGGTTGAGTAGGGTAGAGGGTATAGAATAGAGTAGGGTTGAGTAGGGTAGAGGGTATAGAATAGAGTAGGGTTGAGTCGTAGTGGGCGGGGCGTCTCACCTTGCCATATTTCTGTGCGTAGGAGCCTGTCAGCAGAGAGTGGAACACTATGATGGTCTCATCCAGATCCCAGACAAACACCCTCTGGAGAGAGAGAAGGGGAGGGGGAGAGAGGGGGAGGGGGAGAGAGGGGGGAGGGGGAGAGAGGGGGGGAAGGGGGAGAGAGGGGGGAGGGGGGAAGGGGGAGGGGGGGGAGAGGGGGGGGGGGGGGGGGGGGGGAGAGAGAGAAAAGAGAGGGGGAGAGAGGGGAGAGAGAGAGGGGGGTGGGAGGGAGAGAAAGAGAGGGGGGATAGAGGGGGAGAAAGGGGGAGAGAGAGAGGGGAGTATTCAGCATCTGATGACAACGCTAATAATTGTCTGTGTGTGTATGCATGTGTGTGTGCATTTGTGTACCTGCATATAGGTGTGTGTGTGTGTCAGTGGGTACCTCCAGGTCACTGTCGGGGGGCGGTGAGGGGTTGTTCTTGCGGCCCCTCCCCTGGCTTTAGCTCCTCCCCCACTCCGACAGCCGCGGTCATCCATTTCCTTCATGGGACTCTGCACCGCGTCCCCTGTACACACACACACACACACACACACACACACACACACACACACACACACACACACACACACACACACACACACACACACACACACACACACACACACACACACACACACACACACACACACACACACACACACACACACACACACACACACCGAATGTAAAGGGTCACAACGTGTTCAGACAGGAGTCAGATCTCAGTAAAAAAACTGACTCAATCTTTATCAACACCCAAATCTAATAACACCTAAACTAAAGTACACAGACAGACAGAGACAGGCAGACAGACAGACAGACAGACAGACAGACAGACAGACAGACAGACAGACAGACAGACAGACAGACAGGATTGTACGCATACACACACACACTACTGGTTGTAATTCCACAAGTGGGTGGTGATTGGCTGGGGCGTACCTGGGTGGAGCTCATTGGCCTGTACTGTCATGATGGGGTTGGAGTCTTGCAGCTGATAGGCCGACGAGGAGCCGGTTCCATCCATGCTATTGGACGTCATGTAGGTTCCGTAGGTGGAGGCGGAGTAATACTGGGCGTACTGGTTTTGGCCAAACGTTGTGTACGATGGATAGTCCTGTAAACAACAGAAACGAACAGACTTAGTAAACAACAACACAACAACCTCAGCAATACACTCACTGCAGCCAACAAAGATAGAGGGACAGAGAGAGGGAGAGAGAGACAGAGAAAGAAAGAGAGGGGGGAGAGAGAGACAGAGACAGAGAAAGAGAGAGAGAGAGATGGGAGAGAGACCGAGAGAGACAGAGAGAGAGAGAGACAGCGAAAGAGAGAGAGGGGAGAGAGAGAGAAAGAGAGAGGGGAGAGAGACCGAGAGAGACAGAGAGAGATAGAGAAAGAGAGAGGGGAGAGGGGGGAGAGAGAGAGAGAGAGAGAGAGAGAGAGAGAGAGAGAGAGAGAGAGAGAGAGAGAGAGAGAGAGAAAGAGAGAGGGGAGGGGGGGGAGAGAGGGAGAGGGAGAGAGAGAGAGAGAAAGAGAGAGAGAGAAAGAGAGAGAGAGAAAGAGAGAGAGAGAGAGAGACCATTGCTACTACCATTGCTTTAATGTATTGTTGTTCTCATTAATATTGTTGTTGTAGTTGTTGTTAATGGTAATCCCATGTCCACTACTACTATTATTATTGCTGTTGGTCACACCATTTATTTATATATAAATATATTTTATATATATATTTCATTTGATTTATATTTTTCAATATGTATACTTTGACAATGTAAGCAATAATGAACTTGCCTTGTCAATAAAGTCAATTGAATTGAATTGAGAGAGAGAGAGAATTGACTGACAGAGGGAGAGAGAGAGCAAAAGACTAATGTATATTTCAAATTTGAAATATACATCATGGGATAAAATCCCCACCAACATTTTTTTCCAACTTTAAAAAAAAATATACTAGGAATGCACCAAATCTAGCCTGTAGGGCAGATTCTCCCTCGCACACCAAATTGAGAAAAGAGCCACCAAATTCTGTACTCACCTCTATAATATTATCCTCACTAGACTTTCTTATGCACCGCAACCCAGACAGTGACAATTCAGAGCAAAAGTACCAGCTAAACTCAATGATTTAACCACCAGTAACAATATTATAACAAAAAGACATCTCTATCCAGTAATTATTGGCAAATACGAAATGTAATTGAAATCATAAACTTCAATGTTAGTAAATTCTAAACAGAGATATCAAACACCTCATCTAAATGAAAGATATGAAACAAAGGAAGACAGACTCAGTGAGGGAATGCTGATCTTGGAATGTTGTGTCATGGTCTCCTGAAGGTCTCATGAACATTCTTGGAATGTTGTGTCATGGTCTCATGAACATTCTTGGAATGTTGTGTCATGGTCTCATGAACATTCTTGGAATGTTGTGTCATGGTCTCATGAACATTCTTGGAATGTTGTGTCATGGTCTCATGAACATTCTTGGAATGTTGTGTCATGGTCTCATGAACATTCTTGGAATGTTGTGTCATGGTCTCATGAACATTCTTGGAATGTTGTGTCATGGTCTCATGAACATTCTTGGAATGTTGTGTCATGGTCTCATGAACATTCTTGGAATGTTGTGTCATGGTCTAACATTCTTGGAATGTTGTGTCATGGTCTCATGAACATTCTTGGAATGTTGTGTCATGGTCTCATGAACATTCTTGGAATGTTGTGTCATGATAAAGGTCACATGAACATTCTTGGAATGTTGTGTCATGGTCTCAAACATTCTTGGAATGTTGTGTCATGATCTCCTGAAGGTCACATGAACATTCTTGGAATGTTGTGTCACTCATGAACATTCTTGGAATGTTGTGTCATGGTCTCATGAACATTCTTGGAATGTTGTGTCATGGTCTCATGAACATTCTTGGAATGTTGTGTCATGGTCTCATGAATGTTGTGTCATGGTCTCATGAACATTCTTGGAATGTTGTGTCATGGTCTCATGAACATTCTTGGAATGTTGTGTCATGGTCTCATGAACATTCTTGGAATGTTGTGTCATGGTCTCATGAACATTCTTGGAATGTTGTGTCATGGTCTCATGAACATTCTTGGAATGTTGTGTCATGATATCCTGAAGGTCACATGAACATTCTTGGAATGTTGTGTCATGGTCTCATGAACATTCTTGGAATGTTGTGTCATGATCTCCTGAAGGTCACATGAACATTCTTGGAATGTTGTGTCATGATCTCCTGAAGGTCACATGAACATTCTTGGAATGTTGTGTCACCTGAAGGTCACATGAACATTCTTGGAATGCTCAGTTGGTAGAGCATGGCGCTTGTAACGCCAGGGTAGTGGGTTCGATTCCCGGGACCACCCATTAGAATGTATGCACACATGACTGTAAGTCGCTTTGGATAAAAGCGTCTGCTAAATGGCATATATTATTATTATTATTATTATTCTTGGAATGTTGTGTCATGGTCTCATGAACATTCTTGGAATGTTGTGTCATGGTCTCATGAACATTCTTGGAATGTTGTGTCATGATCTCCTGAAGGTCACATGAACATTCTTGGAATGTTGTGTCATGGTCTCATGAACATTCTTGGAATGTTGTGTCATGGTCTCATGAACATTCTTGGGACGTTGTGTCATGGTCTCATGAACATTCTTGGAATGTTGTGTCATGGTCTCATGAACATTCTTGGGATGTTGTGTCATGGTCTCATGAACATTCTTGGAATGTTGTGTCATGGTCTCATGAACATTCTTGGAATGTTGTGTCATGGTCTCATGAACATTCTTGGGACGTTGTGTCATGGTCTCATGAACATTCTTGGAATGTTGTGTCATGGTCTCATGAACATTCTTGGAATGTTGTGTCATGGTCTCATGAACATTCTTGGGACGTTGTGTCATGGTCTCCTGAAGGTTTTTGTCATGTGAGGGTCCCAGGTGTCCCAAACCATTATAGGTCAAGTCATGAAAGGGGGGGGTTAAGGTAGGCGGTACACCGTTCAGCTTAAATATAGTTCAAATCTACAATCAATGACAATATGATTCCATTTGATTTGATCACGTTGTACAGACTTTTCAATATGACCTCCTGGGATTTGAACTCACGACCTCTGGATTTGAGGGTACACTGATCTTTTTGCTACGCAACAAAGTCTGCCGAAATTCAAAAGTCCCCGACACATCCGTTACCTAGAATGCATCTCTGCACTTAACAAAAGTTTGCCATTGTAGTTATCATAAAATCTGAATATTCTCTACTTGATTTGCACCCCTTCTGAAAAAACCTACACTCGATCCCTCCGATGTCAACAACTACAGACCAGTATCCCTTCTTTCTTTTCTCTCCAAAACTCTTGAACGTGCCGTCCTTGGCCAGCTCTCCCGCTATCTCTCTCAGAATGACCTTCTTGATCCAAATCAGTCAGGTTTCAAGACTAGTCATTCAACTGAGACTGCTCTTCTCTGTATCACGGAGGCGCTCCGCACTGCTAAAGCTAACTCTCTCTCCTCTGCTCTCATCCTTCTAGACCTATCGGCTGCCTTCGATACTGTGAACCATCAGATCCTCCTCTCCACCCTCTCCGAGTTGGGCATCTCCGGCGCGGCCCACGCTTGGATTGCGTCCTACCTGACAGGTCGCTCCTACCAGGTGGCGTGGCGAGAATCTGTCTCCTCACCACACGCTCTCACCACTGGTGTCCCCCAGGGCTCTGTTCTAGGCCCTCTCCTATTCTCGCTATACACCAAGTCACTTGGCTCTGTCATAACCTCACATGGTCTCTCCTATCATTGCTATGCAGACGACACACAATTAATCTTCTCCTTTCCCCCTTCTGATGACCAGGTGGCGAATCGCATCTCTGCATGTCTGGCAGACATATCAGTGTGGATGACGGATCACCACCTCAAGCTGAACCTCGGCAAGACGGAGCTGCTCTTCCTCCCGGGAAGGACTGCCCGTTCCATGATCTCGCCATCACGGTTGACAACTCCATTGTGTCCTCCTCCCAGAGCGCTAAGAACCTTGGCGTGATCCTGGACAACACCCTGTCGTTCTCAACTAACATCAAGGCGGTGGCCCGTTCCTGTAGGTTCATGCTCTACAACATCCGCAGAGTACGACCCTGCCTCACACAGGAAGCGCCGCAGGTCCTAATCCAGGCACTTGTCATCTCCCGTCTGGATTACTGCAACTCGCTGTTGGCTGGGCTCCCTGCCTGTGCCATTAAACCCCTACAACTCATCCAGAACGCCGCAGCCCGTCTGGTGTTCAACCTTCCCAAGTTCTCTCACGTCACCCCGCTCCTCCGCTCTCTCCACTGGCTTCCAGTTGAAGCTCGTCTCCGCTACAAGACCATGGTGCTTGCCTACGGAGCTGTGAGGGGAACGGCACCTCAGTACCTCCAGGCTCTGATCAGGCCCTACACCCAAACAAGGGCACTGCGTTCATCCACCTCTGGCCTGCTCGCCTCCCTACCACTGAGGAAGTACAGTTCCCGCTCAGCCCAGTCAAAACTGTTCGCTGCTCTGGCCCCCCAATGGTGGAACAAACTCCCTCACGACGCCAGGACAGCGGAGTCAATCACCACCTTCCGGAGACACCTGAAACCCCACCTAGGGTAGGATTTACCTAGGAATACCTAGGATAGGATAAAGTAATCCTTCTCACCCCCCCCCCCTTAAAAGATTTAGATGCACTATTGTAAAGTGGCTGTTCCACTGGATGTCATAAGGTGAATGCACCAATTTGTAAGTCGCTCTGGATAAGAGCGTCTGCTAAATGACTTAAATGTAATGTAAATGTAATAATACAATACATCATAGACTTTATAATACAATATATCTAATACTTTATAATACAACATAAGAGCGTCTGCTAAATGACTTAAATGTAAATGTTGATTTCAGCTATTTGAGTTTCGGTTTTCCGGGTTACCAGTACTGAGTCCATGATAACTAGGCTATATACACAGGGTACCAGTACTGAGTCAATGATAACTAGGCTATATACACAGGGTACCAGTACTGAGTCAATGATAACTAGGTTATATACACTGGGTACCAGTACTGAGTCCATGATAACTAGGCTATATACACTGGGTACCAGTACTGAGTCCATGATAACTAGGTTATATACACTGGGTACCAGTACTGAGTCCATGATAACTAGGCTATATACACTGGGTATCAGTACTGAGTAATGATAACTAGGCTATATACACTGGGTACCAGTACTGAGTCAATGAGTAATGATAACTAGGCTATATACACTGGGTACCAGTACTGAGTCAATGAGTAATGATAACTAGGCTGTATACACTGGGTACCAGTACTGAGTCAATGAGTAATGATAACTAGGCTATATACACTGGGTACCAGTACTGAGTCAATGAGTAATGATAACTAGGCTATATACACTGGGTACCAGTACTGAGTCAATGAGTAATGATAACTAGGCTATGTACACTGGGTACCAGTATTGAGTCAATGAGTAATGATAACTAGGCTATATACACTGGGTACCAGTACTGAGTAATGATAACTAGGCTATATACACTGGGTACCAGTACTGAGTCAATGAGTAATGATAACTAGGCTATATACACAGTGTACCAGTACTGAGTCAATTAGTAATGATAACTAGGCTATATACACAGGGTACCAGTACTGAGTAATGATAACTAGGCTATATACACTGGGTACCAGTACTGAGTCAATGAGTAATGATAACTAGGCTATATACACTGGGTACCAGTACTGCGTAATGAGTAATGATAACTAGGCTGTATACACAGGGTACCAGTACTGAGTAATGATAACTAGGCTATATACACAGGGTACCAGTACTGAGTCAATGAGTAATGATAACTAGGCTATATACACTGGGCACCAGTACTGAGTCAATGAGTAATGATAACTAGGATATATACACTGGGTACCAGTACTGCGTAATGAGTAATGATAACTAGGCTGTATACACAGGGTACCAGTACTGAGTAATGATAACTAGGCTATATACACTGGGTACCAGTACTGAGTAATGATAACTAGGCTATATACACAGGGTACCAGTACTGAGTCAATGAGTAATGATAACTAGGCTATATACACAGGGTACCAGTACTGAGTCAATGAGTAATGATAACTAGGCTATATACACTGGGTACCAGTACTGAGTCAATGAGTAATGATAACTAGGCTATGTACACTGGGTACCAGTATTGAGTCAATGAGTAATGATAACTAGGCTATATACACTGGGTACCAGTACTGAGTAATGATAACTAGGCTATATACACTGGGTACCAGTACTGAGTCAATGTTAACTTGGTTATATACACTGGTTACCAGTACTGAGTCAATGAGTAATGATAACTAGGCTATATACACTGGGTACCAGTACTGAGTCAATGAGTAATGATAACTAGGCTATATACACTGGGTACCAGTACTGAGTGATGAGTAATGATAACTAGGTTGTATACACAGGGTACCAGTACTGAGTAATGATAACTAGGCTATATACATGGGGTACTAGTACTGAGTAATGATAACTTGGCTCTATACACAGGGTGCCAGTACTGAGCCAATGAGTACTGATAACTAGGCTCTATACACAGGGTACCAGTACTGAGTCAATGAGTAATGATAACTAGGTTATATACACGGGGTACCAGTACTGAGTAATGATAACGAGGTTATATACACAGGGTACCAGTACTAGGTCAATGAGTAATGATAACTAGGCTATAAACACAGGGTACCAGTACTGAGTCAATGAGTAATGATAACTAGGCTCTATACATAGGGTACCAGTACTGAGTAATGATAACTAGGCTATATACACAGGGTACCAGTACTGAGTCAATGAGTAATGATAACTAGGCTATATACACTGGGCACCAGTACTGAGTCAATGAGTAATGATAACTAGGATATATACACTGGGTACCAGTACTGCGTAATGAGTAATGATAACTAGGCTGTATACACAGGGTACCAGTACTGAGTAATGATAACTAGGCTATATACACTGGGTACCAGTACTGAGTAATGATAACTGATAACTACCAGTACTGAGTCAATGAGTAATATAACACTATATACACAGGGTACCAGTACTGAGTCAATGAGTAATGATAACTAGGCTATATACACTGGGTACCAGTACTGAGTCAATGAGTAATGATAACTAGGCTATGTACACTGGGTACCAGTATTGAGTCAATGAGTAATGATAACTAGGCTATATACACTGGGTACCAGTACTGAGTAATGATAACTAGGCTATATACACTGGGTACCAGTACTGAGTCAATGTTAACTTGGTTATATACACTGGTTACCAGTACTGAGTCAATGAGTAATGATAACTAGGCTATATACACTGGGTACCAGTACTGAGTCAATGAGTAATGATAACTAGGCTATATACACTGGGTACCAGTACTGAGTGATGAGTAATGATAACTAGGTTGTATACACAGGGTACCAGTACTGAGTAATGATATCTAGGCTATATACACTGGGTACCAGTACTGAGTAATGATAACTAGGCTATATACACAGGGTACCAGTACTGAGTCAATGAGTAATGATAACTAGGCTATATACACTGGGTACCAGTACTGAGTCAATGTTAACTTGGTTATATACACTGGTTACCAGTACTGAGTCAATGAGTAATGATAACTAGGCTATATACACTGGGTACCAGTACTGAGTCAATGAGTAATGATAACTAGGCTGTATACACTGGGTACCAGTACTGAGTCAATGAGTAATGATAACTAGGCTATATACACTGGGTACCAGTACTGAGTCAATGAGTAATGATAACTAGGCTATATACACTGGGTACCAGTACTGAGTCAATGATAACTTGGTTATATACACTGGGTACCAGTACTGAGTCAATGTTAACTTGGTTATATACACTGGGTACCAGTACTGAGTCAATGAGTAATGATACCTAGGCTATATACACTGGGTATCAGTACTGAGTAATGATAACTAGGCTATATACACTGGGTACCAGTACTGAGTCAATGAGTAATGATAACTAGGCTATATACACTGGGTACCAGTACTGAGTCAATGAGTAATGATAACTAGGCTGTATACACTGGGTACCAGTACTGAGTCAATGAGTAATGATAACTAGGCTATATACACTGGGTACCAGTACTGAGTCAATGAGTAATGATAACTAGGCTATATACACTGGGTACTAGTACTGAGTCAATGAGTAATGATAACTAGGCTATATACACTGGGTACTAGTACTGAGTCAATGAGTAATGATAACTAGGCTATATACACTGGGTACCAGTACTGAGTAATGATAACTAGGCTATAATAATAAATAATAATAATATATGCCATTTAGCAGACGCTTTTATCCAAAGCGACTTACAGTCATGTGTGCATACATTCTACGTATGGGTGGTCCCGGGTCGAACCCACTACCCTGGCGTTACAAGCGCCATGCTCTACCAACTGAGCTACAGAAGGACCACTATATACACTGGGTACCAGTACTGAGTCAATGAGTAATGATAACTAGGCTATATACACAGTGTACCAGTACTGAGTCAATTAGTAATGATAACTAGGCTATATACACAGGGTACCAGTACTGAGTAATGATAACTAGGCTATATACACTGGGTACCAGTACTGCGTAATGAGTAATGATAACTAGGCTGTATACACAGGGTACCAGTACTGAGTAATGATAACTAGGCTATATACACTGGGTACCAGTACTGCGTAATGAGTAATGATAACTAGGCTGTATACACAGGGTACCAGTACTGAGTAATGATAACTAGGCTATATACACAGGGTACCAGTACTGAGTCAATGAGTAATGATAACTAGGCTATATACACTGGGCACCAGTACTGAGTCAATGAGTAATGATAACTAGGATATATACACTGGGTACCAGTACTGCGTAATGAGTAATGATAACTAGGCTGTATACACAGGGTACCAGTACTGAGTAATGATAACTAGGCTATATACACTGGGTACCAGTACTGAGTAATGATAACTAGGCTATATACACAGGGTACCAGTACTGAGTCAATGAGTAATGATAACTAGGCTATATACACAGGGTACCAGTACTGAGTCAATGAGTAATGATAACTAGGCTATATACACTGGGTACCAGTACTGAGTCAATGAGTAATGATAACTAGGCTATGTACACTGGGTACCAGTATTGAGTCAATGAGTAATGATAACTAGGCTATATACACTGGGTACCAGTACTGAGTAATGATAACTAGGCTATATACACTGGGTACCAGTACTGAGTCAATGAGTAATGATGACTAGGCTATATACACTGGGTACCAGTACTGAGTCAATGTTAACTTGGTTATATACACTGGTTACCAGTACTGAGTCAATGAGTAATGATAACTAGGCTATATACACTGGGTACCAGTACTGAGTCAATGAGTAATGATAACTAGGCTATATACACTGGGTACCAGTACTGAGTCTGATAACTAGGTTGTATACACAGGGTACCAGTACTGAGTTATATCTAGGCTATATACACTGGGTACCAGTACTGAGTAATGATAACTAGGCTATATACACAGGGTACCAGTACTGAGTCAATGAGTAATGATAACTATATACACTGGGTACCAGTACTGAGTCAATGTTAACTTGGTTATATACACTGGTTACCAGTACTGAGTCAATGAGTAATGATAACTAGGCTATATACACTGGGTACCAGTACTGAGTCAATGAGTAATGATAACTAGGCTATATACACTGGGTCTACTGAGTCAATGATAACTAGGCTATATACACAGGGTACCAGTACTGAGTCAATGATATCTAGGCTATATACACAGGGTACCAGTACAGAGTCAATGATAACTAGGCTATATACACAGGGTACCAGTACTGAGTCAATGATAACTAGGCTATATACACAGGGTACCAGTACAGAGTCAATGATAACTAGGCTATATACACAGGGTATCAGTACTGAGTAATGATAACTAGGCTGTATACACTGGGTACCAGTACTGAGTCAATGAGTAATGATAACTAGGCTAAATACACTGGGTACCAGTACTAAGTCAATGTTAACTTGGTTATATACACAGTGTATCAGTACTGAGTCAATGATAACTTGGCTATATACACTGGGTACCAGTACTGAGTCAATGACAACTTGGCTATATACACAGGGTACCAGTACTGAGCCAATGATAACTTGACTATATACACAGGGTACCAGTACTGTGTCCATGATAACTTGGCTATACACACTGGGTACCAGTACTGTGTCAATGTGCAGGGGTACCTGCAGTAGTTCCTGGTCTGTTATAATAGAGACAGTAGTTCCTGGTCTGTTATAATAGAGACAGTAGTTCCTGGTCTGTTATAATAGATACATTAGTTCCTGGTCTGTTATAATAGAGACACCAGTTCCTGGTCTATTATTATAGAGACAGTAGTTCCTGGTCTGGTATTACAGAGACATTTGTTCCTGGTCTGTTATAATAGACACAGTAGTTCCTGGTCTGTTATAATAGAGACAGTAGTTCCTGGTCTGTTATTATAGAGACAGTAGTTCCTGGTCTGTTATAATAGAGACAGTAGTTCCTGGTCTGTTATTATAGAGACAGTAGTTCCTGGTCTGTTATAATAGAGACAGTAGTTCCTGGTCTGTTATAATAGAGACAGTAGTTCCTGGTCTGTTATAATAGAGACAGTAGTTCCTGGTCTGTTATTATAGAGACAGTAGTTCCTGGTCTGTTATAACAGAGACAGTAGTTCCTGGTCTGTTATAATAGAGACAGTAGTTCCTGGTCTGTTATAATAGAGACAGTAGTTCCCGGTCTGTTATAATACAGACGGTAGTTCCTGGTCTGTTATTACAGAGCCAGTAGTTCCTGGTCTGTTATAATAGAGACAGTAGTTCCTGGTCTGTTATAATAGAGACAGTAGTTCCTGGTCTGTTATTACAGAGACAGTAGTTCCTGGTCTGTTATAATAGAGACAGTATTCCTGGTCTGTTATAATAGAGACAGTAGTTACTGGTCTGTTATAACAGAGACAGTAGTTCCTGGTCTGTTATAATAGAGACAGTAGTTCCTGGTCTGTTATTACAGAGACAGTAGTTCCTGGTCTGTTATTATAGAGGCAGTAGTTCCTGGTCTGTTATTACAGAGACAGTAGTTCCTGGTCTGTTATTATAGAGACAGTAGTTCCTGGTCTGTTATTATAGAGACAGTAGTTCCTGGTCTGTTATTACAGAGACAGTAGTTCCTGGTCTGTTATTATAGAGACAGTAGTTCCTGGTCTGTTATTACAGAGACAGTAGTTCCTGGTCTGGTATAATAGAGACAGTAGTTCCTGGTCTGTTATAACAGGGACAGTAGTTCCTGGCCTGTTATAAGAGAGACAGTAGTTCCTGGTCTGTTATAATAGAGACAGTAGTTCCTGGTCTGTTATAATAGAGACAGTAGTTCCTGGTCTGTTATAATAGAGACATTAGTTCCTGGTCTGTTATAATAGAGACAGTAGTTCCTGGTCTGTTATTATAGAGACAGTAGTTCCTGGTCTGTTATAATAGAGACAGTAGTTCCTGGTCTGTTATAATAGAGACAGTAGTTCCTGGTCTGTTATAATAGAGACAGTAGTTCCTGGTCTGTTATAATAGAGACAGTAGTTCCTGGTCTGTTATTATAGAGACATTAGTTCCTGGTCTGTTATAACAGGGACAGTAGTTCCTGGTCTGTTATAACAGGGACAGTAGTTCCTGGTCTGTTATAATAGAGACAGTAGTTCCTGGTCTGTTATTATAGAGACATTAGTTCCTGGTCTGTTATAAGAGAGACAGTAGTTCCTGGTCTGTTATAATAGAGACAGTAGTTCCTGGTCTGTTATTATAGAGACATTAGTTCCTGGTCTGTTATTATAGAGACATTAGTTCCTGGTCTGTTCTAATAGAGACAGTAGTTCCTGGTCTGTTATTATAGAGACATTAGTTCCTGGTCTGGTATAATAGAGACAGTAGTTCCTGGTCTGTTATAATAGAGACAGTAGTTCCTGGTCTGTTATAATAGAGACAGTAGTTCCTGGTCTGTTCTAATAGAGACAGTAGTTCCTGGTCTGTTATTATAGAGACATTAGTTCCTGGTCTGTTATAATAGAGACATTAGTTCCTGGTCTGTTCTAATAGAGACAGTAGTTCCTGGTCTGTTATTATAGAGACATTAGTTCCTGGTCTGTTATAATAGAGACAGTAGTTCCTGGTCTGTTATTATAGAGACAGTAGTTCCTGGTCTGTTATAATAGAGACATTAGTTCCTGGTCTGTTCTAATAGAGACAGTAGTTCCTGGTCTGTTATAATAGAGACATTAGTTCCTGGTCTGTTATTATAGAGACAGTAGTTCCTGGTCTGTTATTATAGAGACATTAGTTCCTGGTCTGTTCTAATAGAGACAGTAGTTCCTGGTCTGTTATAATAGAGACATTAGTTCCTGGTCTGTTATAATAGAGACAGTAGTTCCTGGTCTGTTATAATAGAGACATTAGTTCCTGGTCTGTTATAATAGAGACATTAGTTCCTGGTCTGTTATAATAGAGACAGTAGTTCCTGGTCTGTTATAATAGAGACAGTAGTTCCTGGTCTGTTATAATAGAGACAGTAGTTCCTGGTCTGTTCTAATAGAGACAGTAGTTCCTGGTCTGTTATTATAGAGACATTAGTTCCTGGTCTGTTAGAGACATTAGTTCCTGGTCTGTTATTATAGTTCCTGGTCTGTTATAATTAGTTCCTGGTCTGTTCTAATAGAGACAGTAGTTCCTGGTCTGTTATTATAGAGACATTAGTTCCTGGTCTGTTATTATAGAAACATTAGTTCCTGGTCTGTTATAATAGAGACAGTAGTTCCTGGTCTGTTATAATAGAGACAGTAGTTCCTGGTCTGTTCTAATAGAGACAGTAGTTCCTGGTCTGTTATTATAGAGACAGTAGTTCCTGGTCTGTTATAATAGAGACATTAGTTCCTGGTCTGTTATAATAGAGACATTAGTTCCTGGTCTGTTATAATAGAGACATTAGTTCCTGGTCTGTTATAATAGAGACAGTAGTTCCTGGTCTGTTATTATAGAGACATTAGTTCCTGGTCTGTTATTATAGAGACATTAGTTCCTGGTCTGTTCTAATAGAGACATTAGTTCCTGGTCTGTTCTAATAGAGACATTAGTTCCTGGTCTGTTATTATAGAGACATTAGTTCCTGGTCTGTTCTAATAGAGACAGTAGTTCCTGGTCTGTTATAATAGAGACAGTAGTTCCTGGTCTGTTATAATAGAGACAGTAGTTCCTGGTCTGTTCTAATAGAGACAGTAGTTCCTGGTCTGTTATTATAGAGACATTAGTTCCTGGTCTGTAGATTGAATTTCTCAATTCTACGCTTATTTTTTAATGTATTGTTTTTTATTTCATGCTACATTTTTTTCTCTGTTCATATTTATTAATACTGATGCTCAAATATATTGTTCATTTTTGTAATTTTTCATATACATTGCTTTGGCATTAGTGGCCACCACCCATTCATGCCAGTAAAGCGAGAGAATGGCAGAGGGAGAGAGAGACAGAGAGAGACTGACAGAGGGAGAGAGAGAGAGAGACAGAGAGAGATTGATATTGGGAGAAAGAGAGACTGACAGAGGGAGAGATAGAGAGAGACAGAGATATCAGAGAGAGAAAAAGAGAGACAGAGATAGATAGAGAGAGACACAGATAGATAGATAGAGAGAGAGATAGATAAAGACAGATAGATAGAGACAGAGATAGATAGAGACAGAGATAGATAGATAGAGACAGAGATAGATAGAGAGAGACAAAGATAGACAGAGAGAGACAGAGATAGATAGAGACAGAGATAGATAGAGACAGATAGATAGAGACAGAGATAGATAGAGACAGAGATAGATAGATAGATAGAGAGAGACAAAGATAGACAGAGAGAGACAGAGATAGATAGAGAGAGACATAGATAGATAGAGAGAGACAGAGATAGATAGAGAGGGGCAGAGAGATAGAAACATTTTGTTCTGCAGTAACATCTGCACATCACATGTATGTGACCAATGAAAATGGATTCGAAAAAAATTCTGGACCACCTGTACTCCACACACAGAGACACGTACAAAACTCTCCCTCGGCCCTCCATTTAGCAAATCTGACCATAATTCTATCCTCCTTATTCCTGCTTACAAGCATAAACTAAAGCAGGAAGTACCAGTGACTCGCTCAATAAGAAAGTGGTCAGTGACGCAGATGCTACGCTAGAACAGACTGGAATATGTTCCGATAATCATCAAATGGCATTGAGGAGCATACCAACTCAGTCATCGGCTACATCAATAAGTGCATCGACGACGTCGTCCCCACAGTGATCGTACGTACACCCCCCAACCAGAAGCCCAGACCGGGAACTAGCAAAAGGCTAGAGCTGCCACTTTCAAGGAGCGGGACACTAATCCGGACGCTTATGAGAAATCCCACAATGCCCTCACACGAACCGTCAAACAGGCAAAGCGTCAATACAAGATTAAGACTGAATCCTACTTCACCCGCTCTGACGTTCATCGGATGTGGAAGGGCTTGAAAACTATTACGGACTACAAAGGGAATCCCAGCCGTGAGCTGCCCAGTGAAGCAAGCCAAATTGACGAGCGAAATGCCTTTTCTGTTCACTTTGAGGCAAGCAACACTGAAGCATGCACAAGAGCACCGACTGTTCTGGACGACTGTGAGATAACGCTCTCGGTAGCCGATGTGGGCAAGATCTTTAAACAGGTCGACATTCACAAAGCCACGGGGCCAGACGGATTACCAGGACGTGTCTTCAAAGCATGCACAGACCAACAGGTGTCTTCACTGATATTTTCAACCTTTCCCTGACTGAGTCTGTAATACCAACATGTTTTAAGCAGACCACCATAGACCCTGTACTCAAAGAAGCGAAGGTAACCTGCCTAAATGATTACCACTTCATAGCACTCACATCGGTAGCCATGAAGTGCTTTGATAGGCTGGTCATGGCTCACATCAACAGCATCCTCCCAGATACCCTAGACCCACTCCAATTCGCATACTGCCCCAACAGATCCACAGATGATGCAATCTCAATCGCACTCCACACTGCTCTTTCCCACCTGGACAAAAGGAACACCTATGTGAGAATGCTCTTCATTGACTACAGCTCAGAGTTCAACACCATAGTGCCCTCAAAGCTGATTACTAAGCTAAGAACCCTGGGACTAAACACCTCCCTCTGCAACTGGATCCTGGACTTCCTGACGAGCCGCCCCCAGGTGGTGAGGGTAGGCAACAACACGTCTGCCACTCTGATCCTCAACACTGGGGCCCCTCAGGGGTGCGTGATTAGTCCCCTCCTGTACTCCCTGTTCACCCACGACTGCATGGCCAAACACGACTCCAAAACCATCATTAAGTTTGCTGAAGACACAACAGTGGTAGGCCTGATCACCGACAACGATGAGACCTGGCAGTGTGTTGCCAGGACAACAACCTCTCCCTCAACGTGAGCAAAACAAAGGAGATGATCAAGGACTACAGGAAAAGGCAGGCCAAACAGGCGCCCATTAACATCGACAGGGCTATAGTGGAGTGGGTCTAGATTTCCAAGCTCCTTAGTGTCTGTGGTGCAGTCTGTGGTATCACGTGGCATTGGTGGATGGAGCAAGACAGTGATGTCCCAGATGTGCTCAACACATTCCCCCTGGGAGACGGGTGGGTCAGATCCATAGCATGGGTCCCCAATGCCTTCCTCTTGCAGGAACTGCTGACACACTCCAGCCACATGAGGTCTAGCATTGTCTTGCATTAGTAGGAACCCAGGGCCATCTGACCAGCATATGGTCTCACAGAGGGTCTGAGGATCTCATCTCGGTACCTAATGGCAGTCAGGCTACCTCTGGACCACATGGAGGGCTGTACACCCCCAAAGAAATGCCACCCCAACCCCCAAAGAAATGCCACCCCACACCATGACTGACCCACCGCCAAATGCCGGTCATGCTGGAGGATGTTGCAGGCAGCAGAATGTTCTCCACTTTATTTGTCACATGTGCTCAGTGTGAACCTGCTTTCATCTGTGAAGAGCAATGATGCCATTCATCACATTGCCAATCTTGGTGTTCAGGCAAATCCCAACACTCCTTAGGTGTTGGGCTGTAAGCCCCCACCTCATACCTCGGGCCCTCATACCACCCTCATTGAGTCTGTTTCTGACCGTTTGAGCAGACAGAGCTGGTGTACATGCACATTTGTGGCCTGCTGGAGGTAATTTTGCAGGGCTCTGGCAGTGGTCCTCCTGCTCCTCCTTGCACAAAGGCGGGGTTGCGGTCCTGCTGCTGGGTTGTTGTCCTCCTAGGCCTTTTCCACGTCTCCTGATGTACTGGCCTGTCTCCTGGTAGCGCCTCCATGCTCTGGACACTATGCTGACAGACACAGAAAACCTTCTTGCCACATCTCGCATTGATGTGCCATCCTGGAAGAGCTGCACTACCTGAGCCACTTGTATTGTGGGTGATTGTCCTGATGTCTTGAAGACCTTATTCTGTGTTAGTTTGCACCAGTTTAGGCTGTTTCGAAGACCCATTTGGTTTATTGTTTTGTAGAGTTTGTGTTTTGGATTCATTACGTTTGTTTTATTAAACATGGATCCAATATACACGCTGCAGTTTGGTCCGACTCTCCTTCACCATTAGGAAACCGTGACAGAATCACCCACCGTAAACGGACCAAGCAGCGTGTCAACAGGCAGGAGCAGCCCAAAGAGGATTCTGCTATTTTTGATTTCTGGACATGGGAGGAAATCCTTGACCACAACAGGACCCTGGGCTCCCCAGAAAACCGTGACAAGCAGAGACAGGAGAGAATTCAACTCAACAAAGAAAACAATACACAAACTGAACTTATTATTATTATTATTATTATTATTATTATTATTATTATTATTATTATTATATTATTATTATTATTATTATTATTATTATTATTATTATTATTATTATTATTATTATTATTATTATATTATTATATTATTGAACCCCGTATCAAAACAATCTGTATTGGATATTTATTTATTTACATTTATGTATTTATTATTTTTATTTCTTCCCTTTAGTATTATATCTACTATTCTTCATGTTGTTTTAATATCTACTATTCTTGCTGTTGTTTTAATATCTAGTATTCTTCATGTTGTTTTAATATCTACTATTCTTCATGTTGTTTTAATATCTACTATTAGTTGAATGTGCTGACTTGTTGTTGTTTTAATATCTACTATTCTTCCTGTTGTTTTAATATCTAATATTCTTGTTGTTGTTTTAATATATACTATTCTTCATGTTGTTTTAATATCTACTATTCTTGCTGTTGTTTTAATATCTACTATTCTTGTTGGATGGTTTTAATATCTACTATTCTTCAGACCTGTTTTAATATCTACTATTCTTGTCTGTTGTTTTAATATCTACTATTCTTGTTGTTGTTTTAATATCTACTATTCTTGTTGTTGTTTTAATATCTACTATTCTTCATGTTGTTTTAATATCTACTATTCTTCATGTTGTTATAATATCTACTATTCTTGTTGTTGTTTTAATATCTACTATTCTTGTTGTTGCCACTATTCTTCCTGTTGTTTTAATATCTAATATTCTTGTTGTTGTTTTAATATATACTATTCTTCATGTTGTTTTAATATCTACTATTCTTGTTGTTGTTTTAATATCTACTATTCTTCATGTTGGTTTTCTCACAAGGGGTCTGAATATCTACTATTCTTCATGTTGTTTTAATATCTACTATTCTTCATGTTGTTTTAATATCTACTATTCTTCATGTTGTTTTAATATCTACTATTCTTCATGTTGTTTTAATATCTACTATTCTTCATGTTGTTTTAATATCTACTATTCTTCATGTTGTTTTAATATCTACTATTCTTGTTGAACCTTTTTATCTACTATTCTTGTTGTTGTTTTAATATCTACTATTCTTGTTGTTGTTTTAATATCTACTATTCTTCATGTTGTTTTAATATCTACTATTCTTGCTGTTGTTTTAATATCTACTATTCTTGTTGTTGTTTTAATATCTACTATTCTTCATGTTGTTTTAATATCTACTATTCTTCATGTTGTTTTAATATCTGCTATTCTTGCTGTTGTTTTAATATCTAGTATTCTTGTTGTTGTTTTAATATCTACTATTCTTGTTGTTGTTTTAATATCTACTATTCTTCATGTTGTTTTAATATCTACTATTCTTGCTGTTGTTTTAATATCTACTATTCTTGTTGTTGTTTTAATATCTACTATTCTTCATGTTGTTTTA
>NC_068428.1:47296853-47339353 GCF_023373465.1 Oncorhynchus keta
ACTCTGTTAAGTACACTACAGTACTCACTCTGTTTAGTGCACTACAGTACTCACTCTGTTTAGTACACTACAGTACTCACTCTGTTAAGTACACTACAGTACTCACTCTTTTTAGTACACTACAGTACTCACTCTGTTTACTACACTACAGTACTCACTCGGTTTAGTACACTACAGTACTCACTCTGTTTAGTACACTACAGTACTCACTCTGTTTAGTACACTACAGTACTCACTCTGTTTACTACACTACAGTACTCACTCTGTTAAAACACTACAGTACTCACTCTGTTTAGTACACTACAGTACTCACTCTGTTTAGTACACTACAGTACTCACTCTGTTAAGTACACTACAGTACTCACTCTGTTTAGTACACTACAATACTCACTCAGTTTAGTACACTACAGTACTCACTCTGTTTAGTGCACTACAGTACTCACTCTGTTTAGTACACTACAGTACTCACTCTGTTTAGTACACTACAGTACTCACTCTGTTAAAACACTACAGTACTCACCCGGTTTAGTACACTACAGTACTCACTCTGTTATGTACACTACAATACTCACTCTGTTTAGTACACTACAGTACTCACTCTGTTATGTACACTACAGTACTCACTCTGTTTAGTACACTACAGTACTCACTCTGTTTAGTACACTACATTACTCACTCTGTTTAGTACACTACAGTACTCACTCTGGTATGTACACTACAGTACTCACTATGTTTAGTACACTACAGTACTCACTCTGTTATGTACACTACAGTACTCACTCTGTTTAGTACACTACAGTACTCACTCTGTTATGTACACTACAGTACTCACTCTGTTATGTACACTACAGTACTCACTGTTTAGTACACTACAGTACTCACTCTGTTATGTACACTACAGTACTCACTCTGTTATGTACACTACAGTACTCACTCTGTTATGTACACTACAGTACTCACTCTGTTATGTACACTACAGTACTCACTCTGTTTAGTACACTACAGTACTCACTCTGTTATGTACACTACAGTACTCACTCTGTTTAGTACACTACAGTACTCACTCTGTTTAGTACACTACAGTACTCACTCTGTTTACTACACTACAGTACTCACTCTGTTATGTACACTACAGTACTCACTCTGTTTAGTACACTACAGTACTCACTCTGTTATGTACACTACAGTACTCACTCTGTTTAGTACACTACAGTACTCACTCTGTTATGTACACTACAATACTCACTCTGTTTAGTACACTACAGTACTCACTCTGTTTAGTACACTACAGTACTCACTCTGTTTACTACACTACAGTACTCACTCTGTTATGTACACTACAGTACTCACTCTGTTTAGTACACTACAGTACTCACTCTGTTTACTACACTACAGTACTCACTCTGTTATGTACACTACAGTACTCACTCTGTTTAGTACACTACAGTACTCACTCTGTTATGTACACTACAGTACTCACTCTGTTTAGTACACTACAGTACCCACTCTGTTATGTACACTACAGTACTCACTCTGTTTAGTACACTACAGTACTCACTCTATTATGTACACTACAGTACTCACTCTGTTATGTACACTACAGTACTCACTCTGTTTACTACATTACAGTACTCACTCTGTTATGTACACTACAGTACTCACTCTGTTTAGTACACTACAATACTCACTCTGTTTAGAACACTACAGTACTCACTCTGTTATGTAAACTACAGTACTCACTCTGTTTACTACACTACAGTACTCACTCTGTTTAGTACACTACAGTACTCACTCTCTTTACTACACTACAGTACTCACTCTGTTATGTACACTACAGTACTCACTCTGTTTAGTACACTACAGTACTCACTCTGTTATATACACTACAGTACCCACTCTGTTATGTACACTACAGTACTCACTCTGTTTACTACATTACAGTACTCACTCTGTTTACTACACTACAGTACTCACTCTGTTATGTACACTACAGTACTCACTCTGTTTAGTACACTACAGTACTCACTCTGTTTCGTACACTACAGTACTCACTCGGTTTACTACACTACAGTACTCACTCTGTTTAGTACACTACAGTACTCACTCTGTTTACTACACTACAGTACTCACTCTGTTTAGTTCACTACAGTAATCTCTCTGTTTAGTACACTACAGTACTCACTCTGTTATGTACACTACAGTACTCACTCTGTTTAGTACACTACAGTACTCACTCTGTTATGTACACTACAGTACTCACTCTGTTTAGTACACTACAGTACTCACTCTGTTATGTACACTACAGTACTCACTCTGTTATGTACACTACAGTACTCACTGTTTAGTACACTACAGTACTCACTCTGTTTACTACACTACAGTACTCACTCTGTTAAGCACATGGCCTCACAAGTGAATCCTTAAACAGATGGGTGGGGCTAAAGCTTCAAAGGGTGTAAACGAGACCAAAACATTCAAGGGCCATTTTCTCAAAAGTAGGGTTAGAAGTTTATCAACTTTCAAAGCAGAATTTAACTACTATAGTTGACTACTACTGACCAAGGCCCATAGGGTATATAGTCACTACTACTGACCAAGGCCCATAGGGTATATAGACACTACTACTGACCAAGGCCCATAGGGTATATAGTCACTACTACTGACCAATGCCCATAGAGTATATAGTCACTACTACTGACCAAGGCCCATAGGGTATATAGTCACTACTACTGACCAAGGCCCATAGGGTATATAGTCACTACTACTGACCAAGGCCCATAGGGTATATAGTCACTACTACTGACCAAGGCCCATAGGGTATATAGTCACTACTACTCACCAAGGCCCATAGGGTATATAGTCACTACTACTGAGCAAGGCCCATAGGGTATATAGTCACTACTACTGAGCAAGGCCCATAGGGTATATAGTCACTACTACTCACCAAGGCCCATAGGGTATATAGTCACTACTACTGAGCAAGGCCCATAGGGTATATAGTCACTACTACTGACCAAGGCCCATAGGGTATATAGTCACTACTACTGACCAAGGCCCATAGGGTATATAGTCACTACTACTGACCAAGGCCCATAGGGTATATAGTCACTACTACTGACCAAGGCCCATAGGGTATATAGTCACTACTACTCACCAAGGCCCATAGGGTATATAGTCACTACCACTGAGCAAGGCCCATAGGGTATATAGTCACTACTACTGAGCAAGGCCCATAGGGTATATAGTCACTACTACTCACCAAGGCCCATAGGGTATATAGTCACTACTACTGACCAAGGCCCATAGGGTATATAGTCACTACTACTGACCAAGGCCCATAGGGTATATAGTCACTACTACTGACCAAGGCCCATAGGGTATATAGTCACTACTACTGACCAAGGCCCATAGGGTATATAGTCACTACTACTGACCAAGGCCCATAGGGTATATAGTCACTACTACTGACCAAGGCCCATAGGGTATATAGTCACTACTACTGACCAAGGCCCATAGGGTATATAGTCACTACTACTGACCAAGGCCCATAGAGTATATAGTCACTACTACTGACCAAGGCCCATAGGGTATATAGTCACTACTACTGACCAAGGCCCGTAGGGTATATAGTCACTTCTACTGACCAAGGCCCATAGGGTATATAGTCACTACTACTGACCAAGGCCCATAGAGTATATAGTCACTACTACTGACCAAGGCCCATAGGGTATATAGTCACTACTACTGACCAAGGCCCATAGGGTATATAGTCACTACTACTGACCAAGGCCCATAGGGTATATAGTCACTACTACTGACCAAGGCCCATAGGGTATATAGTCACTACTACTGACCAAGGCCCATAGGGTATATAGTCACTACTACTGACCAAGGCCCATAGGGTATATAGTCACTACTACTGAGCAAGGCCCATAGGGTATATAGTCACTACTACTGACCAAGGCCCATAGGGTATATAGTCACTACTACTGACCAAGGCCCATAGGGTATATAGTCACTACTACTGAGCAAGGCCCATAGGGTATATAGTCACTACTACTGACCAAGGCCCATAGGGTATATAGTCACTACTACTGACCAAGGCCCATAGGGTATATAGTCACTACTACTGACCAAGGCCCATAGGGTATATAGTCACTACTACTGACCAAGGCCCATAGGGTATATAGTCACTACTACTGAGCAAGGCCCATAGGGTATATAGTCACTACTACTGACCAAGGCCCATAGGGTATATAGTCACTACTACTGACCAAGGCCCATAGGGTATATAGTCACTACTACTGACCAAGGCCCATAGGGTATATAGTCACTACTACTGACCAAGGCCCATAGGGTATATAGTCACTACTACTGACCAAGGCCCATAGGGTATATAGTCACTACTACTGACCAAGGCCCATAGGGTATATAGTCACTACTACTGACCAAGGCCCATAGGGTATATAGTCACTACTACTGACCAAGGCCCATAGGGTATATAGTCACTACTACTGACCAAGGCCCATAGGGTATATAGTCACTACTACTGACCAAGGCCCATAGGGTATATAGTCACTACTACTGACTACAAGGCCCATAGGGTATATAGTCACTACTACTGACCAAGGCCCATAGGGTATATAGTCACTACTACTGAGCAAGGCCCATAGGGTATATAGTCACTACTATTGACCAAGGCCCATAGGGTATATAGTCACTACTACTGACCAAGGCCCATAGGGTATATAGTCACTACTACTGAGCAAGGCCCATAGGGTATATAGTCACTACTATTGACCAAGGCCCATAGGGTATATAGTCACTACTACTGACCAAGGCCCATAGGGTATATAGTCACTACTACTGACCAAGGCCCATAGGGTATATAGTCACTACTACTGACCAAGGCCCATAGGGTATATAGTCACTACTACTGACCAAGGCCCATAGGGTATATAGTCACTACTACTGACCAAGGCCCATAGGGTATATAGTCACTACTACTGACCAAGGCCCATAGGGTATATAGTCACTACTACTGACCAAGGCCCATAGGGTATATAGTCACTACTACTGACCAAGGCCCATAGGGTATATAGTCACTACTACTGACCAAGGCCCATAGGGTATATAGTCACTACTACTGACACAAGGCCCATAGGGTATATAGTCACTACTACCCATAGGGGTATATAGTCACTGACCAAGGCCCATAGGGTATATAGTCACTACTACTGAGCAAGGCCCATAGGGTATATAGTCACTACTACTGAGCAAGGCCCATAGGGTATATAGTCACTACTACTGAGCAAGGCCCATAGGGTATATAGTCACCACTACTGAGCAAGGCCCATAGGGTATATAGTCACTACTACTGACCAAGGCCCATAGGGTATATAGTCACTACTACTGAGCAAGGCCCATAGGGTATATAGTCACTACTACTGAGCAAGGCCCATAGGGTATATAGTCACTACTACTGAGCAAGGCCCATAGGGTATATAGTCACTACTACTGACCAAGGCCCATAGGGTATATAGTCACTACTACTGACCAAGGCCCATAGGGTATATAGTCACTACTACTGACCAAGGCCCATAGGGTATATAGTCACTACTACTGACCAAGGCCCATAGGGTATATAGTCACTACTACTGACCAAGGCCCATAGGGTATATAGTCACTACTACTGATAGGGTATATAGTCAAGGCCCATAGGGTATATAGTCACTACTACTGACCAAGGCCCATAGGGTATATAGTCACTACTACTGACCAAGGCCCATAGGGTATATAGTCACTACTACTGACCAAGGCCCATAGGGTATATAGTCACTACTACTGACCAAGGCCCATAGGGTATATAGTCACTACTACTGAGCAAGGCCCATAGGGTATATAGTCACTACTACTGAGCAAGGCCCATAGGGTATATAGTCACTACTACTGAGCAAGGCCCATAGGGTATATAGTCACTACTACTGACCAAGGCCCATAGGGTATATAGTCACTACTACTGACCAAGGCCCATAGGGTATATAGTCACTACTACTGACCAAGGCCCATAGGGTATATAGTCACTACTACTGACCAAGGCCCATAGGGTATATAGTCACTACTACTGACCAAGGCCCATAGGGTATATAGTCACTACTACTGAGCAAGGCCCATAGGGTATATAGTCACTACTACTGAGCAAGGCCCATAGGGTATATAGTCACTACTACTGACCAAGGCCCATAGGGTATAGGGTATATAGTCACTACTACTGACCAAGGCCCATAGGGTATATAGTCACTACTACTGACCAAGGCCCATAGGGTATATAGTCACTACTACTGACCAAGGCCCATAGGGTATATAGTCACTACTACTGACCAAGGCCCATAGGGTATATAGTCACTACTACTGAGCAAGGCCCATAGGGTATATAGTCACTACTACTGACCAAGGCCCATAGGGTATATAGTCACTACTACTGACCAAGGCCCATAGGGTATATAGTCACTACTACTGACCAAGGCCCATAGGGTATATAGTCACTACTACTGACCAAGGCCCATAGGGTATATAGTCACTACTACTGACCAAGGCCCATAGGGTATATAGTCACTACTACTGAGCAAGGCCCATAGGGTATATAGTCACTACTACTGAGCAAGGCCCATAGGGTATATAGTCACTACTACTGACCAAGGCCCATAGGGTATATAGTCACTACTACTGACCAAGGCCCATAGGGTATATAGTCACTACTACTGACCAAGGCCCATAGGGTATATAGTCACTACTACTGACCAAGGCCCATAGGGTATATAGTCACTACTACTGAGCAAGGCCCATAGGGTATATAGTCACTACTACTGAGCAAGTCCCATAGGGTATATAGTCACTACTACTGACCAAGGCCCATAGGGTATATAGTCACTACTACTGACCAAGGCCCGTAGGGTATATAGTCACTTCTACAGATCAAGGCCCATAGGGTATATAGTCACTACTACTGACCAAGGCCCATAGGGTATATAGTCACTACTACTGACCAAGGCCCATAGGGTATATAGTCACTACTACTGACCAAGGCCCATAGGGTATATAGTCACTACTACTGACCAAGGCCCATAGGGTATATAGTCACTACTACTGACCAAGGCCCATAGGGTATATAGTCACTACTACTGACCAAGGCCCATAGGGTATATAGTCACTACTACTGACCAAGGCCCATAGGGTATATAGTCACTACTACTGACCAAGGCCCATAGGGTATATAGTCACTACTACTGAGCAAGGCCCATAGGGTATATAGTCACTACTACTGACCAAGGCCCATAGGGTATATAGGCACTACTACTGACCAAGGCCCGTAGGGTATATAGTCACTACTACTGACCAAGGCCCATAGGGTATATAGTCACTACTACTGAGCAAGGCCCATAGGGTATATAGTCACTACTACTGACCAAGGCCCATAGGGTATATAGTCACTACTACTGACCAAGGCCCATAGGGTATATAGTCACTACTACTGACCAAGGCCCATAGGGTATATAGTCACTACTACTGACCAAGGCCCATAGGGTATATAGTGCTATTTGGAAAGTAACCTAAGACAAATATATGTCCAAAACAGATTTTTGAAATGAATAATCGTATTGGGTATATATATTTTTTTTTTGGAGGGGGGTAACCATGTTCTCCCGATCCACTGTGTGACGAGCATTCTAACACAAACACAAGTCATTCTAGGCTCAAGGAGAGTACAGGCTCAAGGAGAGTACAGGCTCAAGGACAGTACAGGCTCAAGGAGAGTACAGGCTCAAGGACAGTACAGGCTCAAGGACAGTACAGGCTCAAGGAGAGTACAGGCTCAAGGACATGACAGGCTCAAGGACAGTACAGGCTCAAGGAGAGTACAGGCTCAAGGAGAGTACAGGCTCAAGGAGAGTACAGGCTCAAGGACAGTACAGGCTCAAGGAGAGTACAGGCTCAAGGACAGTACAGGCTCAAGGACAGTACAGGCTCAAGGACAGTACAGGCTCAAGGACATGACAGGCTCAAGGACATGACAGGCTCAAGGACAGTACATGCTCAAGGACATGACAGGCTCAAGGACAGTACAGGCTCAAGGACTCTGACACAGCAGTCAAACACTTAGGTGGTTATAGAAGTAACCGTGTGGATTCTAGACAGAGTTCCACAGTAGGGATAGACTTGTGTTGTTGTTGAGGTTTAAGAATGCTTGTTATAGACACTTACATACATACACACACACCAAAAACACACACACACAGACCAAAACACACACACACCAAAACACACCCATGCACGCATACACACAGGTACCTGCTGTGGAGCAGTGTAGTTGGCTGGGTTGGACACAGAGTTGTTACTGGAGTACAGACCAGATGATGACGTGAAACTGGACCCTGGGGAGAGAAGGAGAGGGAGAGAGACAGACAGAGACAAAGAGAGTTACAGAGAGAGAGAGACAGAGAGAGACAGAGAGAGACAGAGAGAGACAGAGAGAGACATAGAGACATAGAGTGAGACAGAGAGAGACAGAGAGAGATACAGAGAGAGATACAGAGAGAGAGAGAGAGAGAGAGAGAGAGAGAGAGACAGAGAGAGAGAGACAGAGAGAGAGAGACAGAGAGAGAGAGAGAGAGAGAGAGAGAGAGAGAGAGAGAGAGAGAGAGAGAGAGAGAGAGAGAGAGACAGAGAGACAGAGAGAGAGAGAGAGAGACAGAGAGAGAGAGAGAGAGAGAGAGAGAGAGAGAGACAGAGATAAATTAATCTCGTGTCAAATCATTTTCCCGACATAACAGGTATTGAGATATATCTATTTTTGATTCATATAACCTTTATGTAGGGAATACCACTGGAGTCCAGGGTCTCTTTTTCAATGATACTCTGTGTTACTACAAACACCTATCCAAACAGCTTAAACAGACACAATTACATACAGAGTTCACTCCACAATGAACAGGGCCTGTATTTTAGTCTTACCTAATGAAGGCAGGAATTCCCACTTAAGTAATGCTAGTATGGTATCTGTCACCTGATTGGTCAGGTTTCCACTGTCACATTCTAACTGACCTGGCATCTGATATGGTGAGTAGGCTGTCTGTCCAGGCTGTGGCGTGTAGTTGAGGCTGGTCTGTAGGGGGGTTTGGGAGAGACCCCCCTCTGTCTTCATACCTGGTAGCATCACACCCAGGTCTGGAGAGAGGGGGATGGAGGGGGAGAGAGGGGAGAGAGAGAGAAAGAGAGAGAGAGGAGAGAGGGAAGGAGCGAGAGAGGGGGAGGGGGAGAGAGAGGAGGGGGGAGGGAGAGAGATAGAGAGAGAGATAGAGAGAGAGAGAGAGAGAGAAAGAGGGAGGGAGTAGAGAGAGAGGGAGGAGAGAGAGAGAGAGAGAGAGAGAGAGAGAGAGAGAGAGAGAGAGAGAGAGAGAGAGAGAGAGAGAGAGAGAGAGAGAGAGAGAGAGAGAGAGAGAGAGAGAGAGAGAGAGAGAGAGAGAGAGAGAGAGAGAGAGAGAGAGAGAGAGAAAGAGGGAGGGAGGGTAGAGAGGACAACACGTCTGAGTACGTACGTGTCAGTCTGAGAGAGGACAACATGTCTGAGTACATGTGTGTCAGTCTGTAAGCGTGTGAGTGTACCGTAGGTAGACAGTCCGTAGGCCTGGCCAGTCTGGGAGTATGCGGTGTAGACGGTCGACGGCTGCATGCTAGTGAACTGGGATTGGCCGGCGTACGCTGGCATGGGCGGGGCTGCTGGTGTGGACAGGATGTGGGGGTACGGCCTGAGGAGAGGAGAGGAGAGGAGAGGAGAGGAGAGGAGAGGAGAGGAGAGGAGAGGAGGAGTTTAATAGTAAAATTATATAGTAATAGTTTATTTAATAGTGATATAGTAATATGATTCAGTAATAGTATATAGTATAGTAATATAGTGATAGTGTATAGTATAGTAATATAATACAGCAATAGTATATAGTAAAGTTATATAGTAATATAATATAGTAATAGTGTAAAGTATAGTTATATAATAATATCATATAGTAATAGTATATAATATAGTAATAGTATATCGTATAGTTATATAGTAATATAATATAGTAATAGTATATAGTATAGTTACATAATAATATCATATAGTAATAGTATATAGTATAGTTATATAGTAATATAATATAGTAATATAATATAGTAATAGTATATAGTATAGTTATAAAGTAATATAATATAGTAATATGATATAGTATAGTTATGAAGTAATATAATATAGTAATAGTATATAGTATAGTTATAAAGTAATATAATATAGTAATATGATATAGTATAGTTATGAAGTAATATAATATAGTAATAGTGTAAAGTATAGTTATATAGTAATATAATATAGTAATAGTATATAGTATAGTTATATAGTAATATATTATAGTAATATTATATAGTTCAGTAAGATAGCAATATAATAGAGTAATATATAGTAATATAGTTATATAGTATTATAATATAGTTATACAGTAATACAGTAATATAATATAGTAATATAATATAGTAATAGTGTATAGTATAGTTATATAGTAATATAATATAGTAATAGTATATAGTATAGTTATATAGTAATATAATATATAGTATATAGTATACATTACAGGACTTACTTGGAGGGGTAGATGGGTGGAGAGTACTGGTCTGTAGTTATATAGTAATATAATATAGTAATAGTGTATAGTATAGTTATATAGTAATATAATATAGTAATAGTATATAGTATAGTTATATAGTAATATAATATAGTAATATAATATAGTAATAGTATATAGTATAGTTATATAGTAATATAATATAGTAATAGTATATAGTATAGTTATATAGTAATATAATATATTAATATAATATAGTAATAGTATATAGTATACATTACAGGACTTACTTGGAGGGGTAGATGGGTGGAGAGTACTGGTGTGCAGATGGAGGGCTGTATCCACTGCTGGTAATGACTGACAACAATAAACAACAACAAACAACAAATCCGGTAAACAACTGGTAAACAACTGGTAAACAACTGGTAAACAACAACCAATACAGACACTGTGTCTGATCATATTCCTGTTTTGTCATATGGTTCTAGTTTGTTGTCATAGAGACGTCACAGGTCAACGCTGACCCCTCTGTCTCTAAACCCTCTCTACATGGGGTTGCTCTGTGTGTGTGTGTGTTTGCATGCTGTGTGTTGTGTTTGTGTGTTGTGTGTGTTTGCATGATGTGTGTGTGTTACCTGATCCTGCGTAGCTGTCCAGTGTTGTGTCTCCTGTAGTCCTGGCTGTCTCACTGATGTTATTAGGTTCTGTTTTAACTGGAGAGGAGAGGAGAGGAGAGGAGAGGAGAGGAGAGGGGAGAGGAGAGGAGAGGAGAGGAGAGGAGAGGAGAGGGAGAGGAGAGAGAGAGAGAGAGAGAGAGAGAGAGAGAGAGAGAGAGAGAGGGAGAGGAGGGAGAGAGGAGAGGAGAGGAGAGAGGTGAGGAGAAAGAGAGAGGAGAGGAGAGAGAAAAGAGGAGAGAGAGGAGAGAGAGAGAAGAGGAGAGAGAGGAGAGAGGAGAGAGAGAGAAGAGGAGAGAGAGGAGAGAGGTGAGGGGAGAGAGAGAGGAGAGGAGAGGAGAGAGAAAAGAGGAGGGAGAGGAGAGAGTGAGAAGAGGAGAGAGAGGAGAGAGCGACGAGGAGATAGAAGACGACAGAGAAGAGAGGAGAAAGGAGAAGATAGGAGAGAGAGAAGAGGAGAAAGAGTGAGGAGAGAGAGGATAGAGAAGAGAAGAGCGAGGAGAGGAAGGAGAGGAGAGAGGAGATGAGAGGAGAGGCGAAAAGAGAGAGAGAGAGATAGAGAGAGGAAGGAGAGGAGAGAGAGAGAGGAGAGGAAAGGGGAGACGAGAGAGAGGAGAGAGTGAGAAGAGGAGAGAGAGGAGAGAGCGACAAAGAGATAGAAGAGGACAGAGGGGAGAGGAGAAAGGAGAAGAGAGGAGAGAGAGAAGAGGAGAAAGAGAAGAGCGAGGAGAGGAAGGAGAGGAGAGGGAGATGAGAGGAGAGAGAGGATAGAGAAGAGGAGAGGAGAGAGAGAGAGGAGAGGAAAGGGGAGACGAGAGAGAGGAGGAAGGAGAGAGGAGAGAGGAGATAAGAGGAGAGGCGAAAAGAGAGAGAGAGAGATAGAGAGAGAGAGGAAGGAGAGGAGAGCGAGAGGAGAGGAAAGGGGAGAGGAGAGAGAGGAGAGGAGAGGAGAGAAGAAAGGAAAGAGAGAAAGAAGAGAGGAGAGAGAGAGGATAGAAGAGAGGAATGGAAGAGAGGAGAGGAGAAAGGCGAAAGGAAGGAGAGGAGGAGAGAGGGAGGGAGGGAGGAGAGGCGATAGGGAGGACAGGAGAAGAGAGGAAGGATAGGGAGAGGGAAGAGAGGAGATAAGGAAGAGGGGGGGAGAGGAGAAGGAGAGACTAGATATGAGGTCATGTGCAGAATAATTCAAACAGCACAGCACACATCTACTGTGGAAGATCTCTAGACTGGGGTATTGTAGCTAGCTACCGTGGAAGTTCTCTAGACTGGGGTATTGTAGCTAGCTACCGTGGAAGTTCTCTAGACTGGGGTATTGTAGCTAGCTACCGTGGAAGTTCTCTAGACTGGGGTATTGAAGCTAGCTACCGTGGAAGTTCTCTAGACTGGGTTATTGTAGCTAGCTACCGTGGAAGTTCTCTAGACTGGGGTGTTGTAGCTACCGTGGAAGTTCTCTAGACTGGGGTATTGTAGCTAGCTACCGTGGAAGATCGCTAGACCGGGGTGTTGTAGCTAGCTACCGTGGAAGTTCTCTAGACTGGGGTATTGTAGCTAGCTGCCGTGGAAGATCGCTAGACTGGGGTATTGTAGCTAGCTACCGTGGAAGATCGCTAGACCGGGGTGTTGTAGCTAGCTACCGTGGAAGTTCTCTAGACTGGGGTATTGTAGCTAGCTGCCGTGGAAGATCGCTAGACTGGGGTGTTGTAGCTAGCTACCGTGGAAGTTCTCTAGACTGGGGTGTTGTAGCTACTGTGGAAGATCTCTAGACTGGGGTATTGTAGCTAGCTGCCGTGGAAGATCGCTAGACTGGGGTATTGTAGCGAGCTGCCGTGGAAGATCGCTAGACTGGGGTATTGTAGCGAGCTGCCGTGGAAGATCGCTAGACTGGGGTATTGTAGCTAGCTGCCGTGGAAGATCGCTAGACTGGGGTATTGTAGCGAGCTGCCGTGGAAGTTCTCTAGACTGGGGTATTGTAGCGAGCCACCGTGGAAGATAGCTAGACTGGGGTATTGTAGCGAGCTACCGTGGAAGATCGCTAGACTGGGGTATTGTAGTGAGCTACCGTGGAAGTTTTCTAGACTGGGGTATTGTAGCTAGCTGCCGTGGAAGATCGCTAGACCGGGGTATTGTAGCTAGCTACCGTGGAAGATCGCTAGACTGGGGTGTTGTAGCTAGCTGCCGTGGAAGATCGCTAGACTGGGGTATTGTAGCTAGCTGCCGTGGAAGATCGCTAGACTGGGGTGTTGTAGCTAGCTGCTGTGGAAGATCGCTAGACTGGGGTATTGTAGCTAGCTGCCGTGGAAGATCGCTAGACCGGGGTATTGTAGCTAGCTACCGTGGAAGATCGCTAGACTGGGGTGTTGTAGCTAGCTGCTGTGGAAGATCGCTAGACTGGGGTATTGTAGCTAGCTGCCGTGGAAGATCGCTAGACTGGGGTATTGTAGCTAGCTACCGTGGAAGCCTGTATTAGAATTCCACATGTCTTTTCTCTCTCAAACACACATCTAGGCCATGTTCAGTTGCCAAACGTTGCAGATAGAAATGCCATGAACAGAGCCAACATGATTCCTTGGTTTTCATGTCGGAGAGGCATGTTTGTTCTATTTTCTATATTTCTATCTGAACATTCCAAAATGTTGTGTGCTTCTGAAGATGCCTCTCTACTCACCCCCCCCCCCACTCCACCCCACACAACCCCATTTCACACACCCCCATCCTACACACCCCCACTTCACACAACCCCACCACACACCCACACCCCACACAACCCCACCCCACACACCCCCACCCCACCCCACCCCACACAACCCCATTTCACACACCCCCATCCCACACACCCCCACTTCACACAACCACACTTCACACAACCACACCCCACACACCCCACCCCACACAACCCCACCCCACACAACCGCACCCCACACAACCCCACCCCACGCAACCTCACCACACACCACCCCACTCCACACCCCCACTTCACACACCCCCACCTCACACAACCCAACCCACACACCCCCACTTCACACACCCCACCCCACACAACCCAACCCACTCACCCCACTTCACACACCCCCACCCCACCCCACACACATTTAAAACGCACATCACGCCACACCACTCCAGAGCAGGCCGCTCAGACACACACATGCTCAGTCAATACCATAGTCCTTTCCACTGTGGCCAGGGGGCGGGCTACTGCAGCCCAGCAGCCAATCAGCCGTGTTTAGAATAGTCATGGTCTCTCCTGAATGGGTGGAGGATCAGAGAGGGGGCGGGGTTACAACTCACAGAAAACCAATCTGCTCTCTTACCTCAACAAGCCAAATCAGAACACTGCTGTTGTTCATTTGGGTTCCGAATGATTCATGAAGGTTCAGAATGGTTCATTTGGGTTCAGAATGGTTCATTTGGGTTCCAAATGATTCATGAAGGTTCAGAATGGTTCATTTGGGTTCCGAATTATTCATGAAGGTTCAGAATGGTTCATTTGGGTTCCGAATGATTCATGAAGGTTCAGAATGGTTCATTTGGGTTCCGAATGATTCATGAAGGTTCAGAATGGTTCATTTGGGTTCAGAATGGTTTACAAAATGTCACTCGGTATTCAAAGTAGTTATTTTCAGTCACAACTGGAGTAGCCAGAAGATTGTTACATGTCGTAAACACAGTTGCTGCCAAATATATTGACACCCTTGCGGTTTTCTTAAATAGTTCCCTATTTCTTCTAAAAATAAGTTTAAATTTAAGAAAATATTTTAGTCACACACCTTGTTATTGGATTTTCATACATTGCAGAACCAATTTTTTTTTGTTGGCAACTTTAAAAGTTTATAATTTTAATTTAGAACATAAAGACACATGGAATGGGCAACGTTATTGGCATCCCAGAGCCAGTACAGAGGTACAGAGTCCTTGGCCAAGGTAACTGCAGACAAACCCTCCTTGTCGTCATCAATGAGCTTCACCTTTCTACTGGCAATGTGGCAGCAAACTGCTCCAAGTCTTGAATGTTTGAGAGGTGTCCTCCACCAACTGTGATGTTTTCAGATCTGCCCATAAGTTATGGATGTGATTCAGATCTGGACTCTTTGCTGTTGTCAATGTGGACCATGCAGTTGGATTGTAACAGTGAGGAGGCGAACAGCAAATCTTGACTTTTACTTGCAGGACAAAATAAGACTCGCGTACCGATATATTTACAACATAAGACTCGCGTACCGATATATTTACAACATAAGACTCGCGTACCGATATATTTACAACATAAGACTCGCGTACCGATATATTTACAACATAAGACTCGCGTATATATTTACAACATAAGACTCGCGTACCGATATATTTACAACATAAGACTCGCGTACCGATATATTTACAACATAAGACTCG
The DNA here is from genome assembly GCF_023373465.1 of Oncorhynchus keta. Classification (NCBI taxonomy): domain Eukaryota; kingdom Metazoa; phylum Chordata; class Actinopteri; order Salmoniformes; family Salmonidae; genus Oncorhynchus; species Oncorhynchus keta. The sequence goes on from NC_068428.1 coordinate 47,312,566, forward strand.
CGTACCGATATATTTACAACATAAGACTCGCGTACCGATATATTTACAACATAAGACTCGCGTACCGATATATTTACAACATAAGACTCGCGTACCGGGATGTTTAAAGCTTGGGAAATCTTTTTGTATCAAAATCCGGCTTTAAACTTCTTCACAACAGTATCTCGGACCTGCCTGGTGTGTTCCTTGTTCTTCATGATGCTCTCTGCGCTTTTAACGGACCTCTGAGACTATCACAGTGCAGGTGCATTTATACGGAGGCTTGATTACACACAGGTGGATTGTATTTATTATCATTAGTCATTTAGGTCAACATTGGATCATTCAGAGATCCTCACTGAACTTCTGGAGAGAGTTTGCTGCACTGAAAGTAAAGGGGCTGAATAATTTTGTACCCCAATTTTTCAGTTTTTGATTTGTTAAAAAAGTTTGAAATATCCAATAAATGTTGTTCCACTTCATGATTGTGTCCCACTTGTCGTTGATTCTTCACAAAAAATACAGTTTTATATATTTATGTTTGAAGCCTGAAATGTGGCAAAAGGTCGCAAAGTTCAAGGGGGCCGAATACTTTCGCAAGGCACTGTAACAGAAAAAAACGCCTTCTTCTTCAAATCACAGAGGGGAAAAAAAACAAAACAAGGTCATGGTTTTTCACATTTCTGAAGATTCACCTGAACATTTCAATTGTTAAACGTGACCACCTTGAAGAGGTCATTTCTGATCGTCATATGACAAGACAGGTTGACATTTTACACGGAGCAACACAAAACCATAGGTTTCGGGGCCAAACCGAACTAAATGTTTCTCTTCTTTTACAGCAACAAACAACAGGACATCTAAACCCACATGATCAATATATAAATGTGTCCAATAAAACCATAAAACATTTCTGCTTATTTATGACGGTTTTAGACTATAGAGGACATCTGGCCACTCCAGAACAGTCCAGCATCTCTTCACATCTGGCCACTCCAGAACAGTCCAGCATCTCTTCACATCTGGCCACTCCAGAACAGTCCAGCATCTCTTCACATCTGGCCACTCCAGAACAGTCCAGCATCTCTTCACATCTGGCCACTCCAGAACAGTCCAGCATCTCTTCACAGCTGGCCACTCCAGAACAGTCCAGCATCTCTTCACATCTGGCCACTCCAGAACAGTCCAGCATCTCTTCACAGCTGGCCACTCCAGAACAGTCCAGTATCTCTTCACATCTGGCCACTCCAGAACAGTCCAGCATCTCTTCACATCTGGCCACCCAGAACAGTCCAGTATCTCTTCACATCTGGCCACTCCAGAACAGTCCAGCATCAGTCCAGTATCTCTTCACATCTGGCCACTCCAGCATCTCTTCACATCTGCCACTCCAGAACAGTCCAGCATCTCTTCACATCTGGCCACTCCAGAACAGTCCAGCATCTCTTCACATCTGGCCACTCCAGGACAGTCCAGCATCTCTTCACATCTGGCCACTCCAGAACAGTCCAGCATCTCTTCACATCTGGCCACCCAGAACAGTCCAGCATCTCTTCACATCTGGCCACTTCAGAACAGTCCAGCATCTCTTCACAGCTGGCCACTCCAGAACAGTCCAGCATCTCTTCACATCTGGCCACTTCAGAACAGTCCAGCATCTCTTCACAGCTGGCCACTCCAGAACAGTCCAGCATCTCTTCACATCTGGCCAGTTCAGAACAGTCCAGCATCTCTTCACAGCTGGCCACTCCAGAACAGTCCAGTATCTCTTCACATCTGGCCACTCCAGAACAGTCCAGCATCTCTTCACATCTGGCCACTCCAGAACAGTCCAGTATCTCTTCACATCTTGCCACTACAGAACAGTCCAGCATCAGTCCAGTATCTCTTCACATTTGGCCACTCCAGCATCTCTTTACATCTGGCCACTCCAGAACAGTCCAGCATCTCTTCACATCTGGCCACTTCAGAACAGTCCAGCATCTCTTCACAGCTGGCCACTCCAGAACAGTCCAGTATCTCTTCCCATCTGGCCACTCCAGAACAGTCCAGCATCTCTTCACATCTGGCCACTCCAGAACAGTCCAGCATCTCTTCACATCTGGCCACTCCAGAACAGTCCAGCAACAGTCCAGCATCTTCACAGCTGGCCACTCCAGAACAGTCCAGCATCTCTTCACATCTGGCCACTTCAGAACAGTCCAGCATCTCTTTACATCTGGCCACTCCAGAACAGTCCAGCATCTCTTCACATCTGGCCACTTCAGAACAGTCCAGCATCTCTTCACAGCTGGCCACTCCAGAACAGTCCAGTATCTCTTCCCATCTGGCCACTCCAGAACAGTCCAGCATCTCTTCACATCTGGCCACTCCAGAACAGTCCAGTATCTCTTCACATCTGGCCACTCCAGAACAGTCCAGTATCAGTCCAGTATCTCTTCACATCTGGCCACTCCAGAACAGTCCAGTATCTCTTCACATCTGGCCACTCCAGAACAGTCCAGCATCTCTTGACATCTGGCCACTCCAGAACAGTCCAGTATCTCTTCACATCTGGCCACTCCAGAACAGTCCAGTATCAGTCCAGTATCTCTTCACATCTGGCCACAGTCCAGCATCTCTTCACATCTGGCCACTCCAGAACAGTCCAGAACAGTCCAGCATCTCTTCACATCTGGCCACTCCAGAACAGTCCAGCATCAGTCCAGTATCTCTTCACATCTGGCCACTCCAGCATCTCTTCACATCTGGCCACTCCAGAACAGTCCAGCATCTCTTCACATCTGGCCACTCCAGAACAGTCCAGTATCTCTTCACATCTGGCCACTCCAGAACAGTCCAGCATCTCTTCACATCTGGCCACTCCAGAACAGTCCAGCATCTCTTCACATCTGGCCACTCCAGAACAGTCCAGCATCTCTTCACATCTGGCCACTCCAGAACAGTCCAGCATCTCTTCACATCTGGCCACTCCAGAACAGTCCAGCATCTCTTCACATCTGGCCACTCCAGAACAGTCCAGCATCTCTTCACATCTGGCCACTCCAGCATCTCTTCACATCTGGCCACTCCAGAACAGTCCAGCATCTCTTCACATCTGGCCACTCCAGAACAGTCCAGCATCTCTTAACATCTGGCCACTCCAGAACAGTCCAGCATCTCTTCACATCTGGCCACTCCAGAACAGTCCAGTATCTCTTCACATCTGGCCACTCCAGAACAGTCCAGTATCTCTTCACATCTGGCCACTCCAGAACAGTCCAGTATATCTTCACAGCTGGCCACTTCAGAACAGTCCAGTATCTCTTCACATCTGGCCACTTCAGAACAGTCCAGTATCTCTTCACATCTGGCCACTTCAGAACAGTCCAGTATCAGTCCAGTATCTCTTCACATCTGGACACTCCAGAACAGTCCAGTATCTCTTCACATCTGGCCACTCCAGAACAGTCCAGCATGTCTTGACATCTGGCCACTCCAGAACAGTCCAGTATCTCTTCACATCTGGCCACTCCAGAACAGTCCAGTATCTCTTCACATCTGGCCACTCCAGAACAGTCCAGTATATCTTCACAGCTGGCCACTTCAGAACAGTCCAGTATCTCTTCACATCTGGCCAATCCAGAACAGTCCAGTATCTCTTCACATCTGGCCACTCCAGAACAGTCCAGTATCAGTCCAGTATCTCTTCACATCTGGCCACTCCAGAACAGTCCAGTATCTCTTCACATCTGGCCACTCCAGAACAGTCCAGCATCTCTTGACATCTGGCCACTCCAGAACAGTCCAGTATCTCTTCACATCTGGCCACTCCAGAACAGTCCAGTATCAGTCCAGTATCTCTTCACATCTGGCAACTCCAGCATCTCTTCACATCTGGCCACTCCAGAACAGTCCAGAACAGTCCAGCATCTCTTCACATCTGGCCACTCCAGAACAGTCCAGCATCAGTCCAGTATCTCTTCACATCTGGCCACTACAGCATCTCTTCACATCTGGCCACTCCAGAACAGTCCAGCATCTCTTCACATCTGGCCACTCCAGAACAGTCCAGTATCTCTTCACATCCTGCCACTCCAGAACAGTCCAGCATCTCTTCCTATCTGGCCACTCCAGAACAGTCCAGCATCTCTTCACATCTGGCCACTCCAGAACAGTCCAGCATCTCTTCACATCTGGCCACTCCAGAACAGTCCAGCATCTCTTCACATCTGGCCACTCCAGAACAGTCCAGCATCTCTTCACATCTGGCCACTCCAGAACAGTCCAGCATCTCTTCACATCTGGCCACTCCAGCATCTCTTCACATCTGGCCACTCCAGAACAGTCTAGCATCTCTTCACATCTGGCCACTTCCAGAACAGTCCAGCATCAGTCCATCTGGCCACTCCAGAACAGTCCAGCATCTCTTCACATCTGGCCACTCCAGAACAGTCCAGTATCTCTTCACATCTGGCCACTCCAGAACAGTCCAGTATCTCTTCACATCTGGCCACTCCAGAACAGTCCAGTATATCTTCACAGCTGGCCACTTCAGAACAGTCCAGTATCTCTTCACATCTGGCCACTTCAGAACAGTCCAGTATCTCTTCACATCTGGCCACTCCAGAACAGTCCAGCATCTCTTCACATCTGGCCACTCCAGAACAGTCCAGCATCTCTTCACATCTGGCCACTCCAGAACAGTCCAGCATCTCTTAACATCTGGCCACTCCAGCATCTCTTCACATCTGGCCACTCCAGAACAGTCCAACATATCTTCACATCTGGCCACTCCAGAACAGTCCAGCATCAGTCCAGCATCTCTTCACAGCTGGCCACTTCAGAACAGTCCAGCATCAGTCCAGCATCTCTTCACATTTGGCCAGTTCAGAACAGTCCAGCAACAGTCCAGTATCTCTTCACAGCTGGCCACTTCAGAACAGTCCAGCATCAGTCCAGTATCTCTTCACAGCTGACCTCTTCAGAACAGTCCAGCATCAGTCCAGTATCTCTTCACATCTGGCCACTTCAGAACAGTCCAGCATTAGTCCAGCATCTCTTCACAGCTAGCCAGTTCAGAACAGTCCAGCATCAGTCCAGTATCTCTTCACATCTGGCCACTCCAGAACAGTCCAGTATCTCTTCACATCAGGCCACTTCAGAACAGTCCAGCATCTCTTCACAGCTGGCCACTTCAGAACAGTCCAGCATCTCTTCACAGCTGGCCACTCCAGAACAGTCCAGCATCTCTTCACATCTGGCCACTTCAGAACAGTCCAGCATCTCTTCACATCTGGCCACTCCAGAACAGTCCAGCATCTCTTCACATCTGGCCACTCCAGAACAGTCCAGCATCTCTTCACATCTGGCCACTCCAGCATCTCTTCACATCTGGCCACTCCAGAACAGTCCAGCATCTATTCTTGAACCATTCCTGGGTGCTTTTTCCACCTGTGTTTGGGGTTGTCCTCCTGCTGGAAGACCCAGAACCTTCAATGGAGACCCAGTTTTTTGGGCAGTGGGTTGGAAATTGGACTCCAAAACACCTGATAATCTGCTGACTCCTTGAGTCAAGGCCCCCCAGTACCAGAGGTAGCAAAGGGACCCCACAGCATTATCAAACTTCCCATGTTTAATTGTAAAGGAGGGCTTTTCGCCCGTGTTGAAGACATCAGACCGCTAACACAACTATTGTATTCACATTTTTCAGGGGGTACTGCAGCTATGATGCTATGTCGGAGAAACACAGCTCTCTGACATATTCAATAAGGAATCATGTCGACTCGATTCACGATGAATAATGAATCATGTCAACTCGATTCACGATGAATAAGGAATCATGTCAACTCGATTCACGATGAATAAGGAATCATGTCAACTCGATTCACGATGAATAAGGAATCATGTCAACTCGATTCACGATGAATAAGGAATCATGTCAACTCGATTCACGATGAATAAGGAATCATGTCAACTCGATTCACGATGAATAAGGAATCATGTCAACTCGATTCACGATGAATAAGGAATCATGTCAACTCGATTCACGATGAATAAGGAATCATGTCAACTCGATTCACGATGAATAAGGAATCATGTCAACTCGATTCAGGTTGAATAATGAATCATGTCAACTCGATTCAGGTTGAATAAGGAATCATGTCAACTTGATTCAGGATGAATAAGGAATCATGTCAACTCGATTCAGGTTGAATAATGAATCACGTCAACTAAATATTCCAAACATATTCTGGGACACTTGTGGGATGCGATAGATCCAAATGAATATAACCACCAGCATCAAAAAACTGTTTTAAACAATGAGGCTGACGCAACAGATCAGAACCTTTGGCTTAAAATGTTGATAAACTATGTGGCCATTTCTTCACATTATAAACGCAGAAAAGCAGACACGGCAGTAGGCTATGAGCATGAATGTTCCATTTGCAGGATATTACCATTCTCAAAACTGTGGTATCATCCCGGCCCTGGTGGTATCATCCCTACTGGTATCATCCCTTATGGTATCATCCCTACTGGTATCATCCCAGCCCTACTGGTATCATCCCTACTGGTATCATCCCTACTGGTATCATCCCAGCCCTACTGGTATCATCCCTACTGGTATCATCCCTACTGGTATCATCCCGGTCCTACTGGTATCATCCCTACTGGTATCATCCCTACTGGTATCATCCCGGTCCTACTGGTATCATCCCTACTGGTATCATCCCTTATGGTATCATCCCTACTGGTATCATCCCGGCCCTACTGGTATCATCCCTACTGGTATCATCCCTACTGGTATCATCCCTACTGGTATCATCCCAGCCCTACTGGTATCATCCCTACTGGTATCATCCCGGTCCTACTGGTATCATCCCGGTCCTACTGGTATCATCCCTACTGGTATCATTTCTACTGGTATCATCCCGGCCCTAATGGTATCATCTCTACTGGTATCATCCCGGCCCTACTGGTATCATCCCTACTGGTATCATCCCTACTGGTATCATCCCGGTCCTACTGGTGTCAGCCCTACTGGTATCATCCCTACTGGTATCATCCCTACTGGTATCATCCCGGCCCTACTGGTATCATCCCTACTGGTATCATCCCTACTGGTATCATCCCGGCCCTAGTGGTATCATCCCTACTGGTATCACCCCGGCCCTTCTGGTATCCCTACTGGTATCATCACTACTGGTATCATCCCGGCCCTACTGGTATCATCTCTACTGTTAACATACCGGCCCTACTGGTATCATCCTGGCCCTACTGGTATCATCCCTAATGGTATCATCCCGGACCTAGTGGTATCATCCCGGCCCTTGTGGTATCATCCCTAAGGGTATCATCCTGGGCCTAGTGGTATCATCCCTAAGGGTATCATCCAGGCCCTAATGGTATCATGGTCGTGGGGTGTCGTGGTCGTGGGTGTCATGGTCATGGCTGTCATGGTGGTGGGTGTCGTGGTCATGGTCGTCATGGTCGTCATGGTCGTGAGGTGTCGTGGTCATGGTGGGTGTCATGGTCGTGGTGGTGGGTGTCATGGTGTCATGGTCGTGTGGTGGGTGTCATGGTCGTGGTGGTGGTTGTCATGGTCGTGGTCGTGGCTGTCATGGTCATGGTCATGGGTGTCATGGTCGTAGTTGTGGTCATCATGGTCGTGGGTATCATGGTCGTCGTGGTCATGGTCGTCATGGTAGTGGTCGTGGCTGTCATGGTCGTAGTTGTGGTCATGGTTGTCATGGTCGTGGTCGTGGGTGTCATGGTCGTGGGTATCATGGTCGTCATGGTCATGGTCGTCATGGTCGTGGGTGTCATGGTCGTCGTGGTCATGGTTGTCATGGTCGTGGTCGTGGTCATGGTCGTGGTCATGGTCGTCATGGTCGTGGGTATCATGGTCGTCGTGGTCATGGGTGTCATGGTCGTGGTCATGGTCGTGGGTATCATGGTCGTCGTGGTCATGGTTGACATGGTCGTGGGTCATGGCTGTCGTGGTCGTGGTCGTGGTCATGGTCGTCATGGTCGTCATGGTGGGGAGTATCATGGTCGTCGTGGTCATGGTCGTCATGGTCGTGGTCGTGGTCATGGCTGTCGTGGTCGGGTCGTCATGGTCGTCATGGTCGTGGGTCGTGGTCATGGCTGTCGTGGTCGTGGGTCGTGGTCGTCATGGTCGTCATGGTCGTGGGTATCATGGTCGTGGTCATGGTCGTCATGGTCGTGGTCATGGCTGTCGGTCGGTCGTGGTCGTCATGGTCGTCATGGTCGTGGGTCGTGGGTCATGGTCGTCGTGGTCATGGTCGTCATGGTCATGGTCGTGGTCATGGCTGTCATGGTCGTGGTCGTGGTCGTAGTCGTGGTCGTGGTCATGGTCGGTAGTTGTGGTCATGGCTGTCGTGGTCATGGTCATGGTCGTGGTCGTGGGTATCATGGTCGTGGTCGTGGTCGTGGTCGTAGTTGTGGTCATGGCTGTCGGTGGTCGTGGTCGTCGTGGTCATGGGTATCATGGTCGGGTCGGGTCGTAGTTGTGGTCATGGCTGTCGTGGTCATGGTCATGGTCGGTCGTGGTCGTGGTCATGGGTATCATGGTCGTGGTCGTGGTCATGGTCGTAGTTGTGGTCATGGCTGTCGTGGTCGTGGTCGTGGTCATGGGTGTCATGGTCGTGGTCGTGGTCGTAGTCGTGGTCATGGCTGTCATGGTCGTGGGTGTCATGGTCGTGGGTGTCATGGTCGTGGTCGTGGTCATGGTCGTGGGTGTCATGGTCGTGGTCGTGGTCATGGTCGTAAATTTACACACTCATGTTGATAAATCTCACAGTTTGCTTGTTAATCATCCCAAGCATGATTTACCCACAGACGTGTGGCTCCGTACGGTCGACAATGAATCACGTCTATAACCTGTGACGAGTGCTGAAAACAGCAGAGGGTGGAGGGCACCTCTCCAACATTCAATTAGAGCAGATCGCTGCTGAAATGAGGTCCAATTTTGCCAGTAGAAAGGCTCATCGACGGCTACAAGCAGCCGTTTGTCGGCAGTTAGTTATTAATCAACTATTAAACTACCACGATTCAACGAGAGGACAAGCTGTAGAAAGTCGATCTTCAAGCACAATGTTTCCTAGGTTTTCTTCTCATTGTTCTTAAATGACATCTCGTCGCCAGACACACCTAGAGCTAGACGACTGAAACTTTATCAATCCCCTCTGGGAAGACAGCCCAAACAGGACCCGCTGAAAATGAACAAATACCACGAAGACCACTGCTGGCCAATGAGATGGCTGATGTCAGGTGAATGGAATGTTGGGTATGTGGTGTGTGTGTGTTGCCTTAGTCCCGCCCAGAGGGGCTGGTAAAACTATTAACTCTGACATCATCAAGTTTGTTTGAATATCATCTAGCTAGCATCCTTTAATAGGGAGAGAGATGTAAGTATGTTATAAACACATTGACTATAAAAGAATGTGGTACATTTACAGTTTTTCCATTACATGTCTATGAAAGACTGAATACTGTACTCATCAACAGTGAGGTGATAACAGAGTGTTTAACTACTCTCTCGTTCCCCCATGTTCTCTCTCTCTCTCTCTCTCTCTCTCTCTCTCTCTCTCTCTCTCTCTCTCTCTCTCTCTCTCTCTCTCTCTCTCTCTCTCTCTCTCTCTCTCTCTCTCTCTCTCTCTGTCACTCTCTCTCTGTCTCTCTCTTTTCCTCATTACTCTCCTCTATCCTCCTGTTTCTCTCCTCTCCTCCTCCCTCTCCTCACATCTCTCAGAGAGAATTAGAGAGAGAGAGAGAGAGAGACAGTGAGAGAGAGTGAGAGAGAGTGAGAGAGAGAGAGAGAGAGAGAGAGACAGTGAGGGAGAGAGAGACAGTGAGAGAGAGAGAGAGAGAGAGAGAGAGAGAGAGATACAGTGAGAGAGAGGGAGAGAGACAGTGAGAGAGAGGGAGAGAGACAGTGAGAGAGAGGGAGAGAGACAGAGAGAGGGAGTGAGAGTGAGAGAGAGACAGAGAGAGAGACAGTGAGAGAGACAGTGACAGAGAGGGAGAGAGAGAGAGAGAGAGAGAGAGAGAGAGAGAGAGAGACAGAGAGAGAGACAGTGAGGGAGAGAGAGACAGTGAGAGAGGGAGAGAGAACAGGACTTGGTGGTGTTGACATCTGAGTGAGTGTGATGCTTTAAAACTCTAGAGGAGGAAATAGTTTCCAGTGCTCTGTGGGCTGCGCCTCAAACACACACACACACACACACACACACACACACACACACACACACACACACACACACACACACACACACACACACACACACACACACACACACACACACACACACACACACACACACACACACACACACACACACACACACACACACACACGCACACAAATGTTTGCTTTACTATACTTGCGGGGACCAATCAATTGATCTTTATTCAAAATCTCATTTTCCATAACTCCTAACCCTAATTCTAATGGTATCCCTAAGCCTAATACCTAACCTTAAAATAGCCTTTTTCCTCGTGAGGGCCTTGACATGTTCCCTGTTTTTTAAAATCCTTATGAGGACTTCACGAGGGCCTCATTTATAACAATGTGCGTCAATTTCACACTAAATATCGTACAAACATACTGAGATTGATGAATTTGTCGCCATACATACGCAGCGTACGGTATAAATCAGACCGGTCCTGAAACTGTGGGAGGAAGAGAAGTCCACCAGTAGAAATGACCCATCAGTCACCTTTTAATGGTGACAATAACACCCTTATTTCCTGCATACTTTGGATACTTTGGACATATTTGGAAATTAGGACTAAATATATCTAAAGGAAATAGAAATAACTTAATCAGACGTTTCTGGAGGCTTGACGACAGAATGTTCCTACTGTTGCAGTTCGCTTTAGGCCCGAGACTATCTGACAGACAATGTTCCTACTGTTGCAGTTCGCTTTAGGCCCGAGACTATCTGACAGACAATGTTCCTACTGTTGCAGTTCGCTTTAGGCCCGAGACTATCTGACAGAATGTTCCTACTGTTGCAGTTCGCTTTAGGCCCGAGACTATCTGACAGAATGTTCCTACTGTTGCAGTTCGCTTTAGGCCCGAGACTATCTGACAGAATGTTCCTACTGTTGCAGTTCGCTTTAGGCCCGAGACTATCTGACAGAATGTTCCTACTGTTGCAGTTCGCTTTAGGCCCGAGACCTTCTGACAGAATGTTCCTACTGTTGCAGTTCGCTTTAGGCCCGAGACTATCTGACAGAATGTTCCTACTGTTGCAGTTCGCTTTAGGCCCGAGACTATCTGAGAGACAATGTTCCTACTGTTGCAGTTCGCTTTAGGCCCGAGACTATCTGACAGACAATGTTCCTACTGTTGCAGTTCGCTTTAGGCCCGAGACTATCTGACAGACAATGTTCCTATTGTTGCAGTTCGCTTTAGGCCCGAGACTATCTGACAAAATGTTGCTACTGTTGCAGTTTGCTCTAGGCCCGAGACTATCTGACAGACAATGTTCCTACGGTTGCAGTTCGCTTTAGGCCCGAGACTATCTGACAGACAATGTTCCTATTGTTGCAGTTCGCTTTAGGCCCGAGACTATCTGACAGAATGTTCCTACTGTTGCAGTTCGCTTTAGGCCCGAGACTATCTGACAGAATGTTCCTACTGTTGCAGTTCGCTTTAGGCCCGAGACTATCTGACAGAATGTTCCTACTGTTGCAGTTCGCTTCTGAGGCCCTGAGACTATCTGACAGAATGTTCCTACTGTTGCAGTTCGATTTAGGCCCGAGACTATCTGACAGACAATGTTCCTACTGTTGCAGTGCGCTTTAGGCCCGAGACTATCTGACAGAATGTTCCTACTGTTGCAGTTCGCTTTAGGCCCGAGACTATCTGACAGACAATGTTCCTACTGTTGCAGTTCGCTTTAGGCCCGAGACTATCTGACAGACAATGTTCCTACTGTTGCAGTTCGCTTTAGGCCCGAGACTATCTGACAGACAATGTTCCTACTGTTGCAGTTCGCTTTAGGCCCGAGACTATCTGACAGACAATGTTCCTACTGTTGCAGTTCGCTTTAGGCCCGAGACTATCTGACAGAATGTTCCTACTGTTGCAGTTCGCTTTAGGCCCTACTGAGACTATCTGACAGAATGTTCCTACTGTTGCAGTTCGCTTTAGGCCCGAGACCTTCTGACAGAATGTTCCTACTGTTGCAGTTCGATTTAGGCCCGAGACTATCTGACAGACAATGTTCCGACTGTGGCAGTTCGCTTTAGGCCCGAGACTATCTGACAGAATGTTCCTACTGTTGCAGTTCGCTTTAGGCCCGAGACTATCTGACAGACAATGTTCCTACTGTTGCAGTTCGCTTTAGGCCCGAGACTATCTGACAGACAATGTTCCTACTGTTGCAGTTCGCTTTAGGCCCGAGACTATCTGACAGACAATGTTCCTACTGTTGCAGTTCGCTTTAGGCCCGAGACTATCTGACAGACAATGTTCCTACTGTTGCAGTTCGCTTTAGGCCCGAGACTATCTGACAGAATGTTCCTACTGTTGCAGTTCGCTTTAGGCCCGAGACTATCTGACAGAATGTTCCTACTGTTGCAGTTCGCTTTAGGCCCGAGACCTTCTGACAGAATGTTCCTATGTTCCTACTGTTGCAGTTCGCTTTAGGCCCGAGACTATCTGACAGACAATGTTCCTACTGTTGCAGTTCGCTTTAGGCCCGAGACTATCTGACAGAATGTTCCTACTGTTGCAGTTCTCTTTAGGCCCGAGACTATCTGACAGAATGTTCCTACTGTTGCAGTTCGCTTTAGGCCCGAGACCTTCTGACAGAATGTTCCTACTGTTGCAGTTCGCTTTAGGCCCGAGACTATCTGAGAGACAATGTTCCTACTGTTGCAGTTCGCTTTAGGCCCGAGACTATCTGACAGACAATGTTCCTACTGTTGCAGTTCGCTTTAGGCCCGAGACTATCTGACAGAATGTTCCTACTGTTGCAGTTCGCTTTAGGCCCGAGACTATCTGACAGAATGTTCCTACTGTTGCAGTTCGCTTTAGGCCCGAGACTATCTGACAGACAATGTTCCTACTGTTGCAGTTCGCTTTAGGCCCGAGACTATCTGACAGAATGTTCCTACTGTTGCAGTTCGCTTTAGGCCCGAGACTATCTGACAGAATGTTCCTACTGTTGCAGTTCGCTTTAGGCCCGAGACTATCTGACAGAATGTTCCTACTGTTGCAGTTCGCTTTAGGCCCGAGACCTTCTGACAGAATGTTCCTACTGTTGCAGTTCGCTTTAGGCCCGAGACTATCTGACAGACAATGTTCCGACTGTGGCAGTGCGCTTTAGGCCCGAGACTATCTGACAGAATGTTCCTACTGTTGCAGTTCTCTTTAGGCCCGAGACTATCTGACAGACAATGTTCCTACTGTTGCAGTTCTCTTTAGGCCCGAGACTATCTGACAGACAATGTTCCTACTGTTGCAGTTCGCTTTAGGCCCGAGACTATCTGACAGACAATGTTCCTACTGTTGCAGTTCGCTTTAGGCCCGAGACTATCTGACAGACAATGTTCAATGTACTGTTGCAGTTCGCTTTAGGCCCGAGACTATCTGACAGAATGTTCCTACTGTTGCAGTTCGCTTTAGGCCCGAGACTATCTGACAGAATGTTCCTACTGTTGCAGTTCGCTTTAGGCCCGAGACCTTCTGACAGAATGTTCCTACTGTTGCAGTTCGCTTTAGGCCCGAGACTATCTGACAGACAATGTTCCTACTGTTGCAGTTCGCTTTAGGCCCGAGACTATCTGACAGAATGTTCCTACTGTTGCAGTTCGCTTTAGGCCCGAGACTATCTGACAGAATGTTCCTACTGTTGCAGTTCGCTTTAGGCCCGAGACTATCTGACAGACAATGTTCCTACTGTTGCAGTTCGCTTTAGGCCCGAGACTATCTGACAGAATGTTCCTACTGTTGCAGTTCGCTTTAGGCCCGAGACCATCTGACAGAATGTTCCTACTGTTGCAGTTCGCTTTAGGCCTGAGACCTTCTGACAGAATGTTCCTACTGTTGCAGTTCGCTTTAGGCCCGAGACTATCTGACAGACAATGTTCCGACTGTGGCAGTGCGCTTTAGGCCCTGAGACTATCTGACAGAATGTTCCTACTGTTGCAGTTCGCTTTAGGCCCGAGACTATCTGACAGAATGTTCCTACTGTTGCAGTTCGCTTTAGGCCCGAGACTATCTGACAGACAATGTTCCTACTGTTGCAGTTCGCTTTAGGCCCGAGACTATCTGACAGACAATGTTCCTACTGTTGCAGTTCGCTTTAGGCCCGAGACTATCTGACAGACAATGTTCCTACTGTTGCAGTTCGCTTTAGGCCCGAGACTATCTGACAGAATGTTCCTACTGTTGCAGTTCGCTTTAGGCCCGAGACTATCTGACAGAATGTTCCTACTGTTGCAGTTCGCTTTAGGCCCGAGACCTTCTGACAGAATGTTCCTACTGTTGCAGTTCGCTTTAGGCCCGAGACTATCTGACAGACAATGTTCCTACTGTTGCAGTTCGCTTTAGGCCCGAGACTATCTGACAGAATGTTCCTACTGTTGCAGTTCTCTTTAGGCCCGAGACTATCTGACAGAATGTTCCTACTGTTGCAGTTCGCTTTAGGCCCGAGACTATCTGACAGAATGTTCCTACTGTTGCAGTTCGCTTTAGGCCTGAGACCTTCTGACAGAATGTTCCTACTGTTGCAGTTCGCTTTAGGCCCGAGACTATCTGACAGACAATGTTCCTACTGTTGCAGTTCGCTTTAGGCCCGAGACTATCTGAGAGACAATGTTCCTACTGTTGCAGTTCGCTTTAGGCCCGAGACTATCTGACAGACAATGTTCCTACTGTTGCAGTTCGCTTTAGGCCCGAGACTATCTGACAGAATGTTCCTACTGTTGCAGTTCGCTTTAGGCCCGAGACTATCTGACAGAATGTTCCTACTGTTGCAGTTCGCTTTAGGCCCGAGACCTTCTGACAGAATGTTCCTACTGTTGCAGTTCGCTTTAGGCCCGAGACTATCTGACAGACAATGTTCCTACTGTTGCAGTTCGCTTTAGGCCCGAGACTATCTGACAGAATGTTCCTACTGTTGCAGTTCGCTTTAGGCCCGAGACTATCTGACAGAATGTTCCTACTGTTGCAGTTCGCTTTAGGCCCGAGACTATCTGAGAGACAATGTTCCTACTGTTGCAGTTCGCTTTAGGCCCGAGACTATCTGACAGAATGTTCCTACTGTTGCAGTTCGCTTTAGGCCCGAGACTATCTGACAGAATGTTCCTACTGTTGCAGTTCGCTTTAGGCCCGAGACCTTCTGACAGAATGTTCCTACTGTTGCAGTTCGCTTTAGGCCCGAGACTATCTGACAGAATGTTCCTACTGTGGCAGTGCGCTTTAGGCCCGAGACTATCTGACAGAATGTTCCTACTGTTGCAGTTCGCTTTAGGCCCGAGACTATCTGACAGAATGTTCCTACTGTTGCAGTTCGCTTTAGGCCCGAGACTATCTGACAGACAATGTTCCTACTGTTGCAGTTCGCTTTAGGCCCGAGACTATCTGACAGACAATGTTCCTACTGTTGCAGTTCGCTTTAGGCCCGAGACTATCTGACAGACAATGTTCCTACTGTTGCAGTTCGCTTTAGGCCCGAGACTATCTGACAGAATGTTCCTACTGTTGCAGTTCGCTTTAGGCCCGAGACTATCTGACAGAATGTTCCTACTGTTGCAGTTCGCTTTAGGCCCGAGACCTTCTGACAGAATGTTCCTACTGTTGCAGTTCGCTTTAGGCCCGAGACTATCTGACAGACAATGTTCCTACTGTTGCAGTTCGCTTTAGGCCCGAGACTATCTGACAGAATGTTCCTACTGTTGCAGTTCGCTTTAGGCCCGAGACTATCTGACAGAATGTTCCTACTGTTGCAGTTCGCTTTAGGCCCGAGACTATCTGACAGAATGTTCCTACTGTTGCAGTTCGCTTTAGGCCTGAGACTATCTGACAGAATGTTCCTACTGTTGCAGTTCGCTTTAGGCCCGAGACTATCTGACAGAATGTTCCTACTGTGGCAGTGCGCTTTAGGCCCGAGACTATCTGACAGAATGTTCCTACTGTTGCAGTTCGCTTTAGGCCCGAGACTATCTGACAGACAATGTTCCTACTGTTGCAGTTCGCTTTAGGCCCGAGACTATCTGACAGACAATGTTCCTACTGTTGCAGTTCGCTTTAGGCCCGAGACTATCTGACAGACAATGTTCCTACTGTTGCAGTTCGCTTTAGGCCCGAGACTATCTGACAGACAATGTTCCTACTGTTGCAGTTCGCTTTAGGCCCGAGACTATCTGACAGAATGTTCCTACTGTTGCAGTTCGCTTTAGGCCCGAGACTATCTGACAGAATGTTCCTACTGTTGCAGTTCGCTTTAGGCCCGAGACTATCTGACAGAATGTTCCTACTGTTGCAGTTCGCTTTAGGCCCGAGACTATCTGACAGAATGTTCCTACTGTTGCAGTTCGCTTTAGGCCCGAGACCTTCTGACAGAATGTTCCTACTGTTGCAGTTCGCTTTAGGCCCGAGACTATCTGACAGACAATGTTCCTACTGTTGCAGTTCGCTTTAGGCCCGAGACTATCTGACAGACAACAAAAACAAAAGCTAATAGTTGTGGACCTTGTAAACAGATCATTTGATAGGGCTTAATGTTTTGCATGGTCTTTTTGTCTCCCCCCTCTAATCTACACGCTACCGTAAACTCTGACACGTTGTCTAGATACAGTGGTAGACATACACCCTTTGATGCAACAGATTAACAGCCTGTTTCAAATTATTATTATGGATGTTTTCTCTGTTCTCACAAATGGCTCAACGATTGTCATCTTGTTAGTAACCTGTAATTTGTTATGAACAAACATGTCCATCTTATCCCCCATTTGCTGCTTGAGTGCTTGGAATGCAATACTTCGACCAATAGAAACTCAGCGTACCCGTGGTGTATAGTTTGCGGGAAGGTTGAACACATTCTTACGTCTTACGTCATAATAATTCTGTGTGAAAACCACACGCGGGTTTCGGGGTATATTTTGTACGTACGCATGCACTGGTTTATCAGAGGCCCCCAGGTCACCAGAAGGATAGTAAAACCAAACACACACACACACCATCAGCCAAGTGGTCGGTGGGAGAGAAGGGAAGGGTGTAACTCTCTGTTTATATAAGCTTTATCCAAAGGTTTAGTCCAGCACTCACACCTCTCTATGTATCTATGCGTGAGAGAGTGTGTGTGAACTAGACCTTCAATTCTAAATGGTTTACAGTACTGGCTAGTGAATGTTTTACAGTACTGGCTAGTGAATGGTTTACAGTACTGGCTAGTGAATGGTTTACAGTACTGGCTAGTGAATGTTTTACAGTACTGGCTAGTGAATGGTTTACAGTACAGGCTAGTGAGTGGTTTACAGTACTGGCTAGTGAATGGTTTACAGTACTGGCTAGTGAATGGTTTACAGTACTGGCTAGTGAATGGTTTACAGTACTGGCTAGTGAATGGTTTAAAGTACTGGTTAGTGAATGGTTTACAGTACTGGCTAGTGAATGGTTTACAGTACTGGCTAGTGAATGGTTTACAGTACTGGTTAGTGAATGGTTTACAGTACTGGTTAGTGAATGGTGTACAGTACTGGTTAGTGTATGGTTTACAGTACTGGTTAGTGAATGATTTACAGTATTGGTTAGTGAATGGTTTACAGTACTGGCTAGTGAATGGTTTACAGTACTGGTTAGTGAGTGGTTTACAGTACTGGTTAGTGAATGGTTTACAGTACTGGTTAGTGAATGGTTTACAGTACTGGTTAGTGAATGGTTTACAGTACTGGCTAGTGAATGGTTTACAGTACTGGTTAGTGAATGGTTTACAGTACTGGTTAGTGAATGGTTTACAGTACTGGTTAGTGAATGATTTACAGTACTGGTTAGTGAATGGTTTACAGTACTGGCTAGTGAATGGTTTACAGTACTGGTTAGTGAGTGGTTTACAGTACTGGTTAGTGAATGGTTTACAGTACTGGTTAGTGAATGGTTTACAGTACTGGTTAGTGAATGGTTTACAGTACTGGCTAGTGAATGGTTTACAGTACTGGTTAGTGAATGGTTTACAGTACTGGCTAGTGAATGGTTTACAGTACTGGCTAGTGAATGGTTTACAGTACTGGTTAGTGAATGGTTTACAGTACTGGCTAGTGAATGGTTTACAGTACTGGCGAGTGAATGGTTTACAGTCCTGGCTAGTGAATGGTTTACAGTACTGGTTAGTGAATGGTTTACAGTACTGGCTAGTGAATGGTTTACAGTACTGGCTAGTGAATGGTTTACAGTACTGGTTAGTTAATGGTTTACAGTACTGGTTAGTGAATGGTTTACAGTACTGGCTAGTGAATGGTTTACAGTACTGGCTAGTGAGTGGTTTACAGTACTGGTTAGTGAATGGTTTACAGTACTGGCTAGTGAATGGTTTACAGTACTGGCTAGTGAATGGTTTACAGTACTGGCTAGTGAATGGTTTACAGTACTGGTTAGTGAATGGTTTACAGTACTGGTTAGTGAGTGGTTTACAGTACTGGTTAGTGAATGGTTTACAGTACTGGTTAGTGAATGGTTTACAGTACTGGTTAGTGAATGGTTTACAGTACTGGCTAGTGAATGGTTTACAGTATTGGCGAGTGAATGGTTTACAGTACTGGCTAGTGAATGGTTTACAGCACTGGTTAGTGAATGGTTTACAGTACTGGCTAGTGAATGGTTTACAGTACTGGCTAGTGAATGGTTTACAGTACTGGTTAGTGAATGGTTTACAGTACTGGCTAGTGAGTGGTTTACAGTACTGGCTAGTGAATGGTTTACATTACTGGCTAGTGAATGGTTTACAGTACTGGCAAGTGAATGGTTTACAGTACTGGCTAGTGAATGGTTTACAGTACTGGCTAGTGAATGGTTTACAGTACTGGTTAGTGAGTGGTTTACAGTACAGGCTAGTGAGTAGTTTACAGTACAGGCTAGTGAGTGGTTTACAGTACAGGCTAGTGAGTGGTTTACAGTACAGGCTAGTGAATGGTTTACAGTACTGGCTAGTGATTGGTTTACAGTACTGGTTAGTGAGTGGTTTACAGTACAGGTTAGTGAGTGATTTACAGTACTGGCTAGTGAGTGGTTTACAGTACAGGCTAGTGAATGGTTTACAGTACAGGCTAGTGAATGGTTTACAGTACTGGCTAGTGAGTGGTTTACAGTAATGGCTAGTGAATGGTTTACAGTACAGGCTAGTGAATGGTTTACAGTACTGGCTAGTGAATGGTTTACAGTACTGGCTAGTGAATGGTTTAAAGTACTGGTTAGTGAATGGTTTACAGTACTGGCTAGTGAATGGTTTACAGTACTGGCTAGTGAATGGTTTACAGTACTGGTTAGTGAATGGTTTACAGTACTGGCTAATGAATGGTTTACAGTACTGGTTAGTGAATGGTTTACAGTACTGGTTAGTGAATGGTTTACAGTACTGGCTAGTGAATGGTTTACAGTACTGGCTAGTGAATGGTTTACAGTACTGGTTAGTGAGTGGTTTACAGTACTGGCTAGTGAATGGTTTACAGTACTGGCTAGTGAGTGGTTTACAGTACTGGCTAGTGAGTGGTTTACAGTACTGGTTAGTGAGTGGTTTACAGTACTGGTTAGTGAATGGTTTACAGTACTGGCTAGTGAATGGTTTACAGTACTGGTTAGTGAGTGGTTTACAGTACTGGCTAGTGAATGGTTTACAGTACTGGCTAGTGAATGGTTTACAGTACTGGCTAGTGAATGGTTTACAGTACTGGCTAGTGAATGGTTTACAGTACTGGTTAGTGAATGGTGTACAGTACTGGTTAGTGTATGGTTTACAGTACTGGTTAGTGAATGATTTACAGTACTGGTTAGTGAATGGTTTACAGTACTGGCTAGTGAATGGTTTACAGTACTGGTTAGTGAGTGGTTTACAGTACTGGTTAGTGAATGGTTTACAGTACTGGTTAGTGAATGGTTTACAGTACTGGTTAGTGAATGGTTTACAGTACTGGCTAGTGAATGGTTTACAGTACTGGTTAGTGAATGGTTTACAGTACTGGCTAGTGAATGGTTTACAGTACTGGCTAGTGAATGGTTTACAGTACTGGTTAGTGAATGGTTTACAGTACTGGCTAGTGAATGGTTTACAGTACTGGCGAGTGAATGGTTTACAGTACTGGCTAGTGAATGGTTTACAGTACTGGTTAGTGAATGGTTTACAGTACTGGCTAGTGAATGGTTTACAGTACTGGCTAGTGAATGGTTTACAGTACTGGTTAGTTAATGGTTTACAGTACTGGCTAGTGAATGGTTTACAGTACTGGCTAGTGAATGGTTTACAGTACTGGTTAGTGAGTGGTTTACAGTACTGGTTAGTGAATGGTTTACAGTACTGGTTAGTGAATGGTTTACAGTACTGGTTAGTGAATGGTTTACAGTACTGGCTAGTGAATGGTTTACAGTACTGGTTAGTGAGTGGTTTACAGTACTGGTTAGTGAATGGTTTACAGTACTGGTTAGTGAGTGGTTTACAGTACTGGTTAGTGAATGGTTTACAGTACTGGCTAGTGAATGGTTTACAGTACTGGCTAGTGAATGGTTTACAGTATTGGCGAGTGAATGGTTTACAGTACTGGCTAGTGAATGGTTTACAGCACTGGTTAGTGAATGGTTTACAGAACTGGCTAGTGAATGGTTTACAGTACTGGCTAGTGAATGTTTTACAGTACTGGTTAGTGAATGGTTTACAGTACTGGCTAGTGAGTGGTTTACAGTACTGGCTAGTGAATGGTTTACATTACTGGCTAGTGAATGGTTTACAGTACTGGCAAGTGAATGGTTTACAGTACTGGCTAGTGAATGGTTTACAGTACTGGCTAGTGAATGGTTTACAGTACTGGTTAGTGAGTGGTTTACAGTACAGGCTAGTGAGTAGTTTACAGTACAGGCTAGTGAGTGGTTTACAGTACAGGCTAGTGAGTGGTTTACAGTACAGGCTAGTGAATGGTTTACAGTACTGGCTAGTGATTGGTTTACAGTACTGGTTAGTGAGTGGTTTACAGTACAGGTTAGTGAGTGATTTACAGTACTGGCTAGTGAGTGGTTTACAGTACAGGCTAGTGAATGGTTTACAGTACAGGCTAGTGAATGGTTTACAGTACTGGCTAGTGAGTGGTTTACAGTAATGGCTAGTGAGTGGTTTACAGTACAGGCTAGTGAATGGTTTACAGTACTGGCTAGTGAGTGGTTTACAGTACTGGCTAGTGAATGGTTTACAGTACTGGCTAGTGAGTGGTTTACAGTAATGGCTAGTGAGTGGTTTACAGTACAGGCTAGTGAATGGTTTACAGTACTGGCTAGTGAGTGGTTTACAGTACTGGCTAGTGAATGGTTTACAGTACTGGCTAGTGAATGGTTTACAGTACTGGCGAGTGAGTGGTTTACAGTACTGGCTAGTGAATGGTTTACAGTGCTGGTTAGAGAATGGTTTACAGTACTGGCTAGTGAATGGTTTACAGTACTGGCTAGTG
Source organism: Oncorhynchus keta (assembly GCF_023373465.1). Taxonomy (NCBI): domain Eukaryota; kingdom Metazoa; phylum Chordata; class Actinopteri; order Salmoniformes; family Salmonidae; genus Oncorhynchus; species Oncorhynchus keta. Next base: position 47,334,211 of record NC_068428.1, read on the forward strand.
AATGGTTTACAGTACTGGTTAGTGAATGGTTTACAGTACTGGCTAGTGAGTGGTTTACAGTACTGGCTAGTGAATGGTTTACAGTACTGGCTAGTGAATGGTTTACAGTACTGGCTAGTGAATGGTTTACAGTACTGGCTAGTGAATGGTTTACAGTACTGGCTAGTGAATGGTTTACAGTACTGGTTAGTGAGTGGTTTACAGTACTGGTTAGTGAATGGTTTACAGTACTGGTTAGTGAATGGTTTACAGTACTGGCTAGTGAATGGTTTACAGTACTGGCTAGTGAGTGGTTTACAGTACTGGTTAGTGAATGGTTTACAGTACTGGCTAGTGAGTGGTTTACAGTACTGGCTAGTGAATGGTTTACAGTACTGGCTAGTGAATGGTTTACAGTACTGGCTAGTGAATGGTTTACAGTACTGGCTAGTGAATGGTTTACAGTACTGGCTAGTGAATGGTTTACAGTACTGGCTAGTGAATGGTTTACAGTACTGGCTAGTGAATGGCTTACAGTACTGGTTAGTGAATGGTTTACAGTACTGGTTAGTGAATGGTTTACAGTACTGGTTAGTGCATGGTTTACAGTACTGGTTAGTGAATGATTTACAGTACTGGTTAGTGAATGGTTTACAGTACTGGCTAGTGAATGGTTTACAGTACTGGTTAGTGAGTGGTTTACAGTACTGGTTAGTGAATGGTTTACAGTACTGGTTAGTGAATGGTTTACAGTACTGGTTAGTGAATGGTTTACAGTATTGGCTAGTGAATGGTTTACAGTACTGGTTAGTGAATGGTTTACAGTACTGGCTAGTGAATGGTTTACAGTACTGGCTAGTGAATGGTTTACAGTACTGGTTAGTGAATGGTTTACAGTACTGGCTAGTGAATGGTTTACAGTACTGGCGAGTGAATGGTTTACAGTACTGGCTATTGAATGGTTTACAGTACTGGTTAGTGAATGGTTTACAGTACTGGCTAGTGAATGGTTTACAGTACTGGCTAGTGAATGGTTTACAGTACTGGTTAGTTAATGGTTTACAGTACTGGCTAGTGAATGGTTTACAGTACTGGTTAGTTAATGGTTTACAGTACTGGCTAGTGAATGGTTTACAGTACTGGTTAGTGAATGGTTTACAGTACTGGCTAGTGAATGGTTTACAGTACTGGCTAGTGAATGGTTTACAGTATTGGCGAGTGAATGGTTTACAGTACTGGCTAGTGAATGGTTTACAGCACTGGTTAGTGAATGGTTTACAGTACTGGCTAGTGAATGGTTTACAGTACTGGCTAGTGAATGGTTTCCAGTACTGGTTAGTGAATGGTTTACGGTACTGGCTAGTGAGTGGTTTACAGTACTGGCTAGTGAATGGTTTACATTACTGGCTAGTGAATGGTTTACAGTACTGGCAAGTGAATGGTTTACAGTACTGGCTAGTGAATGGTTTACAGTACTGGCTAGTGAATGGTTTACAGTACTGGTTAGTGAGTGGTTTACAGTACAGGCTAGTGAGTGGTTTACAGTACAGGCTAGTGAGTGGTTTACAGTACAGGCTAGTGAGTGGTTTACAGTACAGGCTAGTGAATGGTTTACAGTACTGGCTAGTGATTGGTTTACAGTACTGGTTAGTGAGTGGTTTACAGTACAGGTTAGTGAGTGATTTACAGTACAGGCTAGTGAATGGTTTACAGTACTGGCTAGTGAGTGGTTTACAGTACTGGTTAGTGAGTGGTTTACAGTACAGGCTAGTGAGTGGTTTACAGTACAGGCTAGTGAATGGTTTACAGTACTGGCTAGTGAGTGGTTTACAGTAATGGCTAGTGAGTGGTTTACAGTACAGGCTAGTGAATGGTTTACAGTACTGGCTAGTGAGTGGTTTACAGTACAGGCTAGTGAATGGTTTACAGTACTGGCTAGTGAATGGTTTACAGTACTGGCTAGTGAATGGTTTACAGTACTGGTTAGTTAATGGTTTACAGTACTGGCTAGTGAATGGTTTACAGTACTGGCTAGTGAGTGGTTTACAGTACTGGCTAGTGAATGGTTTACAGTACTGGCTAGTGAATGGTTTACAGTACTGGCTAGTGAATGTTTACAGTACTGGCTAGTGAATGGTTTACAGTACTGGCTAGTGAATGGTTTACAGTACTGGTTAGTTAATGGTTTACAGTACTGGCTAGTGAATGGTTTACAGTACTGGCTAGTGAGTGGTTTACAGTACTGGCTAGTGAATGGTTTACAGTACTGGCTAGTGAATGGTTTACAGTACTGGCTAGTGAATGGTTTACAGTACTGGCTAGTGAATGGTTTACAGTACTGGCTAGTGAGTGGTTTACAGTACTGGCTTGTGAATGGTTTACAGTACTGGCTAGTGAATGGTTTACAGTACTGGCTAGTGAATGGTTTACAGTACTGGCTAGTGAATGGTTTACAGTACTGGCTAGTGAATGGTTTACAGTACTGGCTAGTGAATGGCTTACAGTACAGGCTAGTGAGTGGTTTACAGTACTGGCTAGTGAATGGTTTACAGTACTGGCTAGTGAATGGTTTACAGTACTGGCTACTGAATGGTTTACAGTACTGGCTAGTGAATGGTTTACAGTACTGGCTAGTGATTTTCCTGATAATATCAACTCACTTTCTCTTTCTCTTTCTCTCTTTTTCTATCTTTCTTTCTCCCTCCCTCATCTCTCCCTCCCTCCACCATTCTCTCCCTCCCCATCTCTCCCTCCCTCCACCCTTCTCTCCCTCCCCGATCTCTCCCTCCCTCCACCCTTCTCTCCCTCCCTCCATCCCATCTCTCCCTCCCCATCTCTCCCTCCCCCATCTCTCCCTCCCTCCCACTCTCCCTCCCTCCCACTCTCCCTCCCCCATCTCTCCCTTCCTCCATCCCACTCTCCCTCCCCATCTCTCCCTCCCTCCATCCCACTCTCCCTCCCCATCTCTCCCTCCCTCCATCCATCCCACTCTCCCTCCATCCCACTAATCCCCCCTCCACCCTTCTCTCCCTCCCCATCTCTCCCTCCCTCCATCCCATCTCTACCTCCCCATCTCTCCCTCCCCATCTCTCCCTCCCTCCATCCCACTCTCCCTCCCCTTCTCTCCCTCCCTCCGTCCATCCCACTCTCCCTCCCCATCTCTCCCTCCCTCCATCCCACTCTCCCTCCCCATCTCTCCCTCCCTCCACCCTTCTCTCCCTCCCCCATCTCTCCCTCCCTCCACCCTTCTCTCCCTCCCCCATCTCTCCCTCCCTCCATCCCATCTCTCCCTCCCCATCTCTCCCTCCCCATCTCTCCCTCCCTCCATCCCACTCTCCCTCCCCATCTCTCCCTCCCTCCACCCATCCCACTCTCCCTCCCTCCACCCTTCTCTCCCTCCCCCATCTCTCCCTTCCTCCCTCCCCCTCTCCCTCCCCATCTCTCCCTCCCTCCAACCCATCTCTCCCTCCCCATCTCTCCCTCCCCATCTCTCCCTCCCTCCCTCCATCCCACTCTCCCTCCCCATCTCTCCCTCCCTCCATCCATCCCACTCTCCCTCCATCCCACTCTCCCTCCCTCCACCCTTCTCTCCCTCCCCATCTCTCCCTTCCTCCATCCCACTCTCCCTCCCCATCTCTCCCTCCCTCCATCCCATCTCTCCCTCCCCATCTCTCCCTCCCCATCTCTCCCTCCCTCCATCCCACTCTCCCTCCCCATCTCTCTCCCCTCCCTCCATCCCACTCTCCCTCCATCACACTCTCCCTCCCTCCACCCTTCTCTCCCTCCCCATCTCTCCCTTCCTCCATCCCACTCTCCCTCCCCATCTCTCCCTCCCTCCATCCCATCTCTCCCTCCCCATCTCTCCCTCCCCATCTCTCCCTCCCTCCATCCCACTCTCCCTCCCCATCTCTCTCTCCCTCCCTCCATCCCACTCTCCCTCCATCCCACTCTCCCTCCCTCCACCCTTCTCTCCCTCCCTCCATCCCACTCTCCCTCCCCATCTCTCCCTCCCTCCCTCCACCCTCCCACCCCATCTCTTCCTCCCTCCACCCCTCCACCTCCATCCCTCCCTCCACCCCTCCCTCTACCCCTCCCTCCACCCCTCCCTCCCTCTCACCTCCAGTTCCGTTGGTAGTGACAGAGGAACCTGTCAGCTTGGAGCCTGATGAGTCTCCGCCCACCACACTGTTATGAGGACTGGCTAGGTCTTGCATCTCCATAGGCCTGACACACACACACACACACACACACACACACACACACACACACACACACACACACACACACACACACACACACACACACACACACACACACACACACACACACACACACACACACACACACACACACACAGAGAGAGAGAGAAAAGAGAGACAAATGGAGTACAGGCCATGTCAGTCTGAAACCAAAATACAGAACACACACACACACACTAACACACAGAACACACTAACACACACTAACGCACACTAACACACACTAACACACCCAGAGACACTAACACACACAGACACTAAGACACACAGGCACTAACACACACAGACACACTAACAGACACAGACACACTAACACAATAACACACACTAACACACACAGACACACTAACACAGTCTGAAACCAAAATACAGAACACACACACACACACACACTAACACACAGACACACTAACACACACTAACGCACACTAACACACACTAACACACCCAGAGACACTAACACACACAGACACTAAGACACACAGGCACTAACACACACAGACACACTAACACACACAGACACACTAACACAATAACACACACTAACACACACAGACACACTAACACACTGTTTCAGCTGGTATGAAAAATGGAGTACAGGCCATGTCAGTCTGAAACCAAAATACAGAACACACACACACACACTAACACACAGACACACTAACACACACTAATGCACACTAACACACACTAACACACCCAGAGACACTAACACACACAGACACTAAGACACACAGGCACTAACACACACAGACACTAACACACACAGACACTAAGACACACAGACACTAAGACACACAGACACACTAACACAATAACACACACTAACACACACAGACACACTAACACACTGTTTCAGCTGGTATGGTCAGTCTAGCTGTATGGAGGAGAAGGTACTGCTCTGT